>NC_042971.1:52629441-52681941 GCF_901001165.1 Salmo trutta
TACCCAGCCAGAAATAATCAGACACCCATTTTTCAAGCTAGCATATAATGTCACATAAACCCGAACCACAGCTAAATGCAGCACTAACCTTTGATGATCTTCATCAGATGACAATCCTAGGACATTATGTTATACAATACATGCATGTTTTGTTCAATCAAGTTCATATTTATATCAAAAACCAGCTTTTTACATTAGCATGTGACGTTCAGAACTAGCATACCCACCGCAAACTTCCGGTGAATTTACTAAATTACTCACGATAAACGTTCACAAAAAACATAACAATTATTTAAAGAATTATAGATACAGAACTCCTTTATGCAATCGCTACGTCAGATTTTAAAATAGCTTTTCGGTGAAAGCACATTTTGCAATATTCTGAGTAGATAGCCCAGCCATCACGGGCTAGCTATTTAGACACCCACCAAGTTTAGCCCTCACCAAAGTCAGATTTACTATAAGAAAAATTGGATTACCTTTGCTGTTCTTCGTCAGAATGCACTCCCAGGACTTCTACTTCAATAACAAATGTTGGTTTGGTTCAAAATAATCCATAGTTATGTTCAAATATCCTCTGTTTTGTTCGTGCGTTCAAGACACTATCCGAAGGGTGACGAAGGGTGACGCGCCCGACTCGTTTCGTGACAAAAAAATTCAAAATATTCCATTACCGTACTTCGAAGCATGTCAACCTCTGTTTAAAATCAATTTTTATGCTATTTTTCTTGTAAAAAAGCGATAATATTCCGACCGGGAAAACCTGTTTACGTTCAAAGACAGAGAAAATAAAAACATGGTGTCGCCTCGTGCACGCGCCTCAGTCTCATTGTCCTCTGATCGACCACTTACCAAATGCGCTAATGTTTTTCAGCCAGGGGCTGCAAAGACATCATTCAGCTTTTTGCCGCCTTCTGAGAGCCTATGGGAGCGTTAGAAAATGTCATGTTTCAGCAGAGATCCCCTGTTTTGGATAGAGATGATCAACAAGGCCAAGAAATGGTCAGAGAGGGCGCTTCCTGTTTGGAATCTTCTCAGGTTTTGGCCTGCCAAATGAGTTCTGTTATACTCACCGACACCATTCAAACAGTTTTAGAAACTTTAGGGTGTTTTCTATCCAAAGCCAATAATTATATGCATATTCTAGTTACTGGGCAGGAGTAGTAACCAGATTAAATTGGGTACGTTTTTTATCCGGCTGTGAAAATACTGCCCCCTACCCTAGAGAGGTTAAACAGATTTAATTTTATACACTGCCATTCAAAAGTTTGGGGTCACAGAAATGTCCTTGTTTTTGAAAGAAAATACAATTTTCTTTCAAAACTGATCAGAAATACAGTGTAGACATTGTTAATGTTGTAAATTACTATTGTAGCTGGAAACAGCTGATTTTGAAAACTGTTGTCCTGATTAAAGATGCATTAAAACTGGCCTTCTTTAGACTAGTTGAGTATCTGGAGCATCAGCATTTGTGGGTTTGATTACAGGCTCAAAATAGCCAGAAACTAAAAACTTTCTTCTGAAACTCATCAGTCTATTCTTGTTCTGAGAAAAGGAAGGCTATTCCATGCGAGAAATTACCAAGAAACTGAAGATCTCGTTCAACGCTGTGTACTACTTCCTTCACAGAACAGCGCAAACTGGCTCTAACCAGAATAGAAATAGGAGTGGGAGGCCCCGGTGCACAACTGAGCAAGAGGACAAGTACATTAGAGCGTCTAGTTTGAGAAACAGACGCCTCACAAGTCCTCAACTGGCAGCTTCATTAAATAGTACCCACAAAACACCAGTCTCAACGTCAACAGTGAAGGGGCGACTCCGGGATGCTGGCCTTCTAGGCAGAGTTGCAAAGAAAAAGCCATATCTCAGACTGGCCAATAAAAAGAAAAGATTAAGATGGGCAAAAGGACACAGACACTGGACAGAGGAACTCTGCCTAGAAGACCAGCATCCCGGAGTCGCCTCTTCACTGTTGACGTTGAGACATTTCTAAGTAACCCCAAACCTTTGAACGGTAGTGTATATAATAATACACATATATATTACTACACAGAGAATGTGACTCGCTATTTCGTAACACCCGCAGTATCATCTGCCAATAAAATTGTATTTTATTTTATTTGGAACTATTACTAAAGAATAACCAGATCTTTGGGTTGGTTTGGTTTGGGTTGGTGTGTGTTGGTTTGGTTTGGGTTGGTTGGTGTGTGTTGGTTTGGTTTGGTGTGTGTTGGTTTGGTTTGGTTTGGGTTGCTGTGGTTTGGTTGGTTTGGTTTGGGTTGCTGTGGTTTGGTTGGTTTGGTTTGGGTTGCTGTGGTTTGGTTGGTTTGGTTTGGGTTGCTGTGTGTGTTGGTTTGGTTTGGGTTGCTGTGGTTTGGTTGGTTTGGGTTGGGTTGGTGTGTGTTGGTTTGGTTTGGGTTGGTGTGTGTTGGTTTGGGTTGGGTTGGTGTGTGTTGGTTGGTTTGGGTTGGTGTGTGTTGGTTGGTTTGGGTTGGTGTGTGTTGGTTTGGGTTGGGTTGGTGTGTGTTGGTTTGGTTTGGGTTGGTGTGTGTTGGTTTGGGTTGGGTTGGTGTGGTTTGGGTTGGGTTGGTGTGGTTTGGGTTGGGTTGGGTTGGTTTGGGTTGGTGTGTGTTGGTTTGGGTTGGGTTGGTGTGTGTTGGTTGGTTTGGGTTGGTGTGTGTTGGTTGGTTTGGGTTGGTGTGTGTTGGTTTGGGTTGGGTTGGTGTGTGTTGGTTTGGTTTGGGTTGGTGTGTGTTGGTTTGGGTTGGGTTGGTGTGGTTTGGGTTGGGTTGGGTTGGTGTGGTTTGGGTTGGGTTGTGTTGGTTTGGGTTGGTGTGTGTTGGTTTGGGTTGGGTTGGTGTGTGTTGGTTTGGGTTGGTGTGTGTTGGTTTGGTTTGGGTTGGTGTGTGTTGGTTTGGGTTGGGTTGGTGTGTGTTGGTTTGGGTTGGGTTGGTGTGTGTTGGTTTGGTTTGGGTTGGTGTGTGTTGGTTTGGGTTGGGTTGGTGTGTGTTGGGTTGGTGTGTGTTGGTTTGGGTTGGTGTGTGTTGGTTTGGGTTGGGTTGGTGTGTGTTGGTTTGGGTTGGGTTGGTGTGTGTTGGTTTGGGTTGGGTTGGTGTGTGTTGGTTTGGGTTGGGTTGGTGTGTGTTTGGTTTGGGTTGGGTTGGTGTGTGTTGGTTTGGGTTGGGTTGGTGTGTGTTGGTTTGGGTTGGGTTGGTGTGTGTTGGTTTGGTTTGGGTTGGTGTGTGTTGGTTTGGGTTGGGTTGGTGTGTGTTGGTTTGGGTTGGGTTGGTGTGTGTTGGTTTGGGTTGGGTTGGTGTGTGTTGGTTTGGTTTGAGTTGGTGTGTGTTGGTTTGGTTTGGGTTGGTGTGTGTTGATTTGGGTTGGGTTGGTGTGTGTTGGCTTGGGTTGGGTTGGTGTGTGCTGGTTTGGTTTGGGTTGGTGTGTGTTGGTTTGGGTTGGTGTGTGTTGGTTTGGGTTGGTGTGTGTTGGTTTGGGTTGGGTTGGTGTGTGTTGGTTTGGGTTGGGTTGGTGTGGGTTGGTTTGGGTTGGGTTGGTGTGTGTTGGTTTGGTTTGGGTTGGTGTGTGTTGGTTTGGGTTGGGTTGGTACAGTTGAAGTCGGAAGTTTACATCAAATCAAATCAAAGTTTATTTGTCACGTGCGCTGAATACAACAGGTGTAGACCTTACAGTGAAATGCTTACTTACTGGCTCTAACCAATAGTGCAAAAAAGGTATTAGGTGAACAATAGGTAAGTAAAGAAATAAAGCAACAGTAAAAGACAGGCTATATACAGTAGCGATGCTATAAAAGTAGCGAGGCTACATACAGACACCGGTTAGTCAGGCTGATTGAGGTAGTATGTACATGTAGATATGGTTAAAGTGACTATGTATATATGATGAACAGAGAGTAGCAGTAGCGTGAAAGAGGGGTTGGCGGGTGGTGGGTGGCGGGTGGCGGGACACAATGCAGATAGCCCGGTTAGCCAATGTGCGGGAGCACTGGTTGGTCGGCCCAATTGAGGTAGTATGTACATGAATGTATAGTTAAAGTGACTATGCATATATGATAAACAGAGAGTAGCAGCAGCATAAAAGAGGGGTGGGGGTGGCACACAATGCAAATAGTCTGGGTAGGCATTTGATTACATGTTCAGGAGTCTTATGGCTTGGGGGTAAAAATTGTTGAGAAGCCTTTTTGTCCTAGACTTGGCACTCCGGTACCGTTTGCCATGCGGTAGTAGAGAGAACAGTCTATGACTGGGTTGGCTGGGGTCTTTGACAATTTTTAGGGCCTTCCTCTGACACCGCCTGGTGTAGAGGTCCTGGATGGCAGGCAGCTTAGCCCCAGTGATTTACTAGGCCGTACGCACTACCCTCTGTAGTGCCTTGCGGTGAGAGGCCGAGCAATTGCCATACCAGGCAGTGATGCAACCAATCAGGATGTTGCAGCTGTAGAACCTTTTGAGGATCTCAGGACCCATGCCAAATCTTTTTAGTTTCCTGAGGGGGAATAGGCTTTGTCGTGCCCTCTTCACGACTGTCTTGGTGTGTTTGGAACATTCTAGTTTGTTGTTGATGTGGACACCACGGAACCTGAAGCTCTAAACCTGCTCCACTACAGCTCCGTCGATGAGAATGGGGGCGTGCTCGGTCCTCCTTTTCCTGTAGTCCACAATAATCTCCTTAGTCTTGGTTACGTTGAGGGATAGGTTGTTATTCTAGCACCTCCCGGCCAGGTCTCTGACTTCCTCCCTATAGGCTGTCTCGTCGTTGTCGGTGATCAGGCCTACCACTGTTGTGTCGTCTGCAAACTTAATGATGGTGTTAGAGTCATGCCTGGCCATGCAGTTGTGGGTGAACAGGGAGTACAGGAGGGGACTGAGTACGCACCCCTGGGGAGCTCCAGTGTTGAGGATCAGCGTGGCAGATATGTTGCTACCTACCCTCACCACCTGGGGGCGGCCCGTCAGGAAGTCCAGGATCCAGTTGCAGAGGGAGGTGTTTAGTCCCAGGATCCTTAGCTTAGTGATGAGCTTTGAGGTTAAATACACCTTAGCCAAATAAGTTTAAACTCAGTTTTTCACAATTCACAAATCCCTGTCTTAGGTCAGTTAGTATCACCATTGTATTTTAAGAATGTGAAATGTCAGAATAATAGTAGAGAGAATGATTTATTTCAGCTTTTATTTCTTTCATCACATTCCCAGTGGGTTTACATAAACTCAATTAGTATTTGGTGGCATTGCCTTGAAATTGTTGAACTTGGGTCAAACGTTTCAGGTAGCCTTCCACAAGCTTTCCACAATAAGTTTGGTGAATTTTGGCCCATTCCACATGACAGAGCTGGTGTAACTGAGTCAGGTTTGTAGGCCTCCTTGCTTGCACACGTTTCTTCAGTTCTGCCCACAATTTTTTTTTATAGGATTGAGGTCAGGGCTTTGTGATGGCCACTCCAATACCTTGACTTTGTTCTCCGTTAGCCATTTTTCCACAACTTTGGAAGTATGCTTGGGGTCATTGTCCATTTGGAAGACCCATTTGCGACCAAGCTTTAACTTCCTGACTGATGTCTTGAGATGTTGCTTCAATATACCCACATAATTTTCCATCCTCATGATGCCATCTATTTTGTGAAGTGCACCAGTCCCTCCTGCAGCAAAGCACCCCCACAACATGATGCTGCCACCCACATGCTTCACGGTTGGGATGGTGTTCTTCGGCATGCATGCGTCCCCCTTTTTCCTCCAAACATAACAACACTCATTATGGCCAAACAGTTCTATTTTTGTTTCATCAGACCAGAGGATATTTCTCCAAAAAGTACGATCTTTGTTCCCATGTGCAGTTGCAAACCGTAGTCTGGCTTTTTTATGAAGGTTTTGGAGCAGTAGCTTCTTCCTTGCTGAGCGGCCTTTCAGATTAAGTCGATATACGACTTGTTTTACTGTGGATATAGATACTTTTGCACCTGTTTCCTCCAGCATCTTCACAAGGTCCTTTGCTGTTGTTCTGGGATTGATTTACACTTTTCGCGCCAAAGTACATTCATCTCTAGGAGACAGAACTCGTCTCCTTCCTGAGCAGTATGATGGCTGCGTGGTCTCATGGTGTTTATACTTGCGTACTATTGTTTGTACAGATGAACGTGATACCTCCAGGCGTTTGGAAATTGCTCCCAAGGATGAACCAGACTTGTGGAAGTCTACAATTATTTTTCTGACATCTTGGCTGATTTCTGTTGATTTTCCCATGATGTCAGGCAAAGAGGCACTGAGTTTGAAGGTAGGCCTTGAAATACATCCACAGGTACACCTCCAATTGACTCAAATTATGTCAATTAGCCTATCAGAAGCTTCTAAAGCCATCATTTTCTGGAATTTTCCAAGCTGTTTAAAGGCACAGTCAACTTAGTGTATGTAAACTTCTGACCCACTGGAATTGTGATACATTGAATTATAAGTGAAATAATCTGTCTGTAAACAATTGTTGGAAAAATTACTTGTGACATTGTAATTGGTGCGTACTGGCGGCAGAGAAGTCAGCTTCCAGCAGGGCAGGCGGAGGGGGAGGTTTCGGGTCGAGAGCCAGACCCGGTCCCCCGGTGCGAACACCGGGGCCTCACTGTGGTGACGGTCTGCGTTCTCTTTTTGGCACAGCACGGTCCGCTGAAGGTGAACACGGGCAGCCTCCCATGTCTCCTCCACGTGCCTGAACCAGTCGTCCACCGCAGGAGCCTCGGTCTGACTCTGATGCCAAGGCGCCAGAACCGGCTGGTACCCCAGTACACACTGGAAGGGAGAGAGGTTAGTGGAGGAGTGGCAAAGTGAGTTCTGGGCCATATCGGCCCAGGACACGAACGCCGCCCACTCCCCCGGCCGGTCCTGGCAATAGGACACCTGCCCACATCCTGGTTTACTCTCTCCACCTGCCCATTACTCTCAGGGTGAAACCCTGAATTAAGGCTGATCGAGACCCCCAGACGTTCCATGAACGCCTTCCAGACCCTAGACATGAACTTGGGACCTCGATCAGACACTATATCCTCAGGCACCCTGTAGTGCCGGAAGACGTGCGTAAACAAGGCCTCCGCAGTCTGTAGGGCCGTAGGGAGACCGGGCAGAGGGAGGAGACGACAGGACTTAGAGAACCGATCCACAACGACCAGGATCGCGGTGTTACCCTGTGAGGGGGGGAAGATCAGTAAGAAAATCCACCGACAGGTGCGACCAAGGCCGTTGTGAAACGGGTAAGGGGTGTAGCTTCCCTCTGGACAGGTACCTAGGAGCCTTACACTGGGCGCACACCGAGCAGGAGGAAACATAAACCCTCACGTCCTTAGCCAAGGTAGGCCACCAGTACCTCCTGCTCAAACAGCGCACTGTCCGACCGATCCCAAGATGACCAGAGGAGGGTGACGTGTGGGCCCAATAGATCAACCAGTCACGAACAGCAGACGGGACGTACAGACGCCCAGCGGGACACAACGGTACGTACAGACACCCAGCGTAACGCGTGCTCAATGTCCGCATCCAGCTCCCACACTACCGGCGCCACCAGGCAGGAGGCAGGGAGTATGGGAGTGGGATCCATGGGCCGCTCCTCTGTGTCATACAGCCGGGACAATGTGTCTGCCTTCGTGTTCTGGGAGCCTGGTCTGTAGGAAAGGGTGAACACAAAACGGGTGAAAAACATGGCCCACCTTGCCTGGCGATGGTTCAATCTCCTCGCTGCCCGGATATACTCCAGATTGAGGTGGTCAGTCCAGATGAGAAAAGGGTGTTTAGCCCCCTCAAGCCAATATCTCCACGCCTTGAAGGCCTTGACGACAGCCAACAACTCCCAGTCCCCCACGTCAAAGTTTCGCTCCGCCGAGCTGAGCTTCTTCGAGAAGAAGGCACAGGGGCGGAGCTTTGGTGGTGTACCCGAGCGCTGAGAGAGCACAGCTCCTATCCCAGCCTTGGACGCGTCCACCTCCACTATGAACGCCAAAGAGGGATCTGGATGGGCTAGCACGGGAGCAGAGGTAAACAGAGCCCTCAGGTGACCAAAAGCCCTGTCCGCCTCAGCCGACCACTGCAAATGCACCGGGCCCCCCTTCAGCAGTGAGGTAATGGGAGCCGCTACCTGACCAAAACCCCGGATAAACCTCCGGTAGTAGTTGGCAAACCCTAAGAACCACTGCACCTCCTTTACCGTGGTGGGAGTCGCCAATTACGCACGGCTGAAATGCGGTCACTCTCCATCTCCACCCCTGAAGTGGAGATGCGGTACCCTAGGAAGGAGACAGACTGCTGGAAGAACAGACATTTCTCACCCTTGACGTACAAGTCATGCTCCAACAGGCGACCAAGCACCCTGCGCACCAGGGACACATGCTCGGCGCGTGTAGCAGAGTATATCAGAATGTCATCGATATACACCACTACACCCTGCCCGTGCAGATCCCTGAAAATCTTTTCTACAAAGGCTTGGAAGACTGATGGCGCATTAATCAACCCGTATGGCATGACGAGGTACTCATAGTGCCCTGAGGTGGTACTGAAAGCCGTCTTCCACTCGTCTCCCTCTCGGATACGCGCCAGGTTGTAAGCGCTGCTGAGATCTATTTTGGTGAAGAAGCGCGCCCCATGCATTGACTCAATTGCTGTGGCTATGAGCAGTAGCGGGTAACTATACCTCACAGTGATCTGGTTCAGACCTCGATAGTCAATACACGGGCGCAGTCCTCCTTCCTTCTTCTTCACAAAAAATAAACTCGAGGAGGCGGGTGAAGTGGAGGACCAAATGTACCCCTGACGCAGGGATTCGGAGACATATGTTTCCATAGCCGCCGTCTCCGCCTGTGACAGGGGATACATGTGACTCCTTGGAAGTGCAGCGTCTACCAGGAGATTTATCGCACAATCACCCCGTCGATGGGGTGGTAATTGAGTTGCCTTCTTTTTGGAGAAGGTCGGGAGCCAAATCAGCATATTCGGGGGGAATGCGCACGGTGGAGACCTGGTGTGGACTTTCCACCGTAGAGAGCCCTCCGTTGCCAAGAAACAGTGGGGTCATGACAAGCTAACCAGGGTAGGCCTAGCACCACGGGAAACGCAGGAGAGTCAATAAGGCAGAGACTAATTCTCTCCTTGTGACCCCCCTGCGTCACCATGCCCAGAGGAGCGGTGGCCTCCCTGATCAACCCTGACCCTAATAGTCGACTATCTAAGGCGTGAACGGGGAAGGGCACAGCCACGGGAACAATGGGGATCCCTAAACTATGGTCGAACGATCTATCTATAAAATTCCCAGCCGCGCCTGAATCGACGAGCGCCTTATGCTGGGAATGCGGGGAAAACTCAGGGAAAGTGACATACAAAACCATATGTGCAACAGAGGGCTCTGGGTGAGAATGGTGCCGGCTCACCTGGGGTGACACCAGAATGCCCTGCCTGCTGCCTCGATACCCAGAGGAACCAACCCGGCACCGACTGGCAGTGTGACCTCTGCGGCCACAGATGGTGCACGAGCTGGAACCCCCTCCAGTCTCCCTGCGGGGGGATGGAACCAACAGACCCCGATCTGAACGTCCGCGGGTAGCCAGCAGATTATCCAGCCGGATGGATAGTTCCACCAGCTGGTCGAATGTGAGGGTGGTGTCTCTGCAGGCCAACTCCCGACGAACGTCCTCGCGCAGACTGCAGCGATAATGGTTGATCAGGGCCCTGTCCCGCGCCAGCACCATCCCGCGCCAGCACCCAGGGTGCGAAACTCCAGGGCAAAGTCCTGGGCGCTCCTCGTCCCCTGCCTCAGATGGAAGAGGCGTTCACCCGCAGCTCTACCCTCGGGCGGGCGGTCGAAGACTGCCCGGAAGCGGCAGGTGAACTCCTTTAACTGGTCCAACGCCGCATCTCCCTCTCTCCACACGGCGTTGGCCCACTCCAGGGCTTTCCCGGTGAGGCACGAGACGAGGGCGGACAGACACCCTCTTACGGCCCGAAGGAGCCGGGTGGACGGTTGCCAGGTATAAGTCTAGCTGCAACAGGAACCCCTGGCAGTTCATCGTATTCCTGGGGAAGGGAGAGATGAATCCCACTAGGACCAGGAGAAGGAGGGGCGCGTAGTGAAGACCCCGGTTGTGCTGGTGGAGGCGCTGGAGAACTCCCTGTCTCTCCCAGCGGTCCATTGTCTGGACAACGCGGTCCATGGCGGTGCCAAGATGGTGGAGCATTGTTGCGTGCTCCCGGACGCGCTCCTCCACCCCTATACCCGGGGTACCTGCTCCTGCTGACTCCATAAGTTTGGTCCAGAATTCTGTAAGGGGTGCGTTCTGGCGGCAGAGAAGTCAGGCGCAGGAGAGCAAAAACTGATTTACAACGGCGCAGTTTAATAATAAAAAACACCGTTACTGTTGCCACAAAGTTGGAAGCACAGAAGCATCTAGAATATCATTGCATGCTATAGCTTTAAGATTTCCCTTCACTGGAACTAAGGGGACTAGCCCGAAACATGAAAAACAGCCCCAGACCATTTTTCCTCCTCCATCAAACTTTACAGTTGTCACTATGCATTCGGGCAGATAGCGTTCTCCTGGCATCCGGCAAACCCAGATTTGTCCATCGGACTAGCAGATGGTGAAGCGTGATTCATCACTCTAGAGAACGCGTTTCCACTGCTCCAGAGTCCAATGGTGGCGAGCTTTACACCACTTCAGTCGACACTTGGTATTGTGCATGGTGATCTTAGGCTTGTGTGCAGCTGCTCGGCCATGGAAACCCATTTCATGAAGCTCCCGACGAACAGTTATTGTGCTGTGGTTGTTTCCAGAGGCAGTTTGGAACTCAGTAGTGAGTGTTGCAACCGAGGACAGACGATTTTTAAGCACTTCAGCACTCGGCGGTCCCGTTCTGTGAGCTTGTGTGGCCATCCATTTCGCGGCTGAGCTGTTGTTGCTCCTAGATGTTTCCACTTCACAATAATAGCACTTACAGTTGACCGGGGCAGCTCTAGCAGGGCAGAAATTTGACGAACTGACTTGTTGTTATGACGGTGCCAAGTTGAAAGTCACTGAGCTCTTCAGTAAGGCCATTCTACTACCAATGTTTGTCTATGGACATTGCATGGCTGTGTGCTCGATTTTATACACCTGTCAGCAATGGGTGTGGCTGAAATAGCCAAATCTATTCATTTGAAAGGGTGTCCATATACTTTTTAATATACAGTGTATTCGGAAAGTATTCAGACCCCTTCCCTTTTTCCACATTTTGCTACGTTACAGCCTTATTCTAAAATAGATTAAATAAAACATTTCCTCATCAATCTACACACAATACCCCATAATGACAAAGCCAAAACAGGTTTATAGAAAGTTATGAAAATGTATTAAAAATAAAAACAGAAATACCTTATTTACATAAGTATTCAGACCCTTTGCTATGAGACTCAAATTGAGCTCAGGTGCATCCTGTTTCCATTGATCATCCTTGAGATATTTCTACAACTTGATTGAAGACCACCTGAGGTAAATTCAATTGATTGGACATGATTTGGAAAGGCACACACCTGTCTATATAAGGTCCCACAGTTGGCAGTGCATGTCAGAGCAAAAACCAAGCCATGAGATCGAAGGAATTGTCCGTAGAGCTCAGAGACAGGATTGTGTTCAGGCACAGATCTGGGGAAGGGTGCCAAAACATTTCTGCAGCATTGAGGGTCCCCAAAGTACAGAGAGATCTTTGATGAAAACCTGGTCCAGAGCTCTCAGGACCTCGACTGAGGCGCATGTTCACCTTCCAACAGGACAACGACCCTAAGCACACAGCCAAGACAACGCAGGAGTGGCTTCGGGACACGTCTCTGAATGTCCTTGAGTGGCCCAGCCAGAGCCCAGACTTGAACCCGATGGAACATCTCTGGAGAGACCTGATAATAGCTGTGCATCAACACTCCCCTGACAGAACTTGAGAGGTTCTGCAGAGAAGAATGGGAGAAACTCCCCAAATACACGAGTGCCAAGCTTGTAGCATCATACCCAAGAAGACTCAAGGCTGTAATCGCTGCCAAAGGTGCTTCAACAAAGTACTGAGTAAAGGGTCTGAATACTTCTGTAAATGTGATTTTTCAGTTTTTATTTATAATAACTTTGCAAAAAATTCTAAAAACCTGTTTTTGCTTTGTCATTATTGGGTATTGTGTGTAGATTGACGAGGAAAAAAACAATTGAATACGTTTTAGAATAAGGCTGTATTGTAACAAAATGTGGAAAAAGTCAAGGAGTCTGAATACTTTCCGAATGCAATGTATGCTGTGTTTGCTCATGCCAATGACAGTGTCCACGTACCTCCTGAATATAAAGTTCAATAATGATGATGTATTGGTCTACGTATCCACTCCCTGGGGTTCACCGAGATGGCCATTTCCTTTATAATGTCTCGTGTCTGCTTCTGTTTTGGGGCAGTTGTAAAAATGGTCTCAGCAAGGAGCGGATGTATAAAAAAAACTAAGCCAGGACGACTGATTTATTTCCAGAGTAGGGTTAAATGTCATAAACGCCAGCGTTAGAAAAACAGGCCGGGCTATGGGATGTGGTGGGTTGTTATATACATTACAACTGATCTGTGCTTTTGGACGGTCAGGGAAACTAAGCTTCGGCTTCCTGCCGTAACGCAAGCTTTTCTTTCGTTTAGATATTCAGACAGATACAGTTTTTGGGTTACATACATTTTTTGTTAAACAGATTTATATGCAGCCAGGCCAGTGCTACGTCAAGTTGGGCAGCAGAAACCAGAAAGCAGAAACCTTTCTTTCTGTCAGGAGGTTCACACTAGAGAGCTGCTCTGATCAGACAGATGCTGAGAGAGAGAGCAGTATTTGTGTTTACGGGGAGGGTGGACGAGTAGGGGTTGAACCAGGCCTGGGCGGTGTACTGTATATTCTATAATGGTATTTGAATGTTTGGTTTGTTAAATGTGATACGCCGTGTGTAACGTCCATTTTTATAGTTTACTCTGCTACTTGAGTCATCCCTCCCATCTCTCTCCATGCCGCTTTCCACACAGACCTAGTCCCACCCCCTGTCACTCAAGGATTCCATTTGTTGTTGCACAACCACGAGACACTTTCGTTCAGTCTGCATGGTCAATGCAGCACATGCAACAATGTTGATGACAACGATGTCGTTTCCACTTTGATCTTAATATAAATCCACAAGCGTTTTATAATTAGTTTGTGTTTCTTACATCTGCAAACAGCTAGTTTGTATTTTCTTAGCAAGTTAAGCTAAATCGTGTTAGCCACTAATGCTAATCGCTAGTTAGCTGGCTAATAAAAGTACTGAGTCAGAGCAAACGTAGCTAGCTAATACAGCCTGATACAAGTGCTGGTGGAGGCCTAAATCAGCATGTTGTTTGTGCAACAGTATCTTCTAAATCAAAGAGGAATAGGTGAAGCATGAATATGTTGGCAACATGAATAAAGATTTAATGTAGCCAAAGATTATAGGGTGCCCTAGGAAACACTGAACATCACTTTGGTTCCTACCCTGTCACAATAACTCCTCCATGGCATTTTCATTTGTTGTCATGTCAAACAACACTGTATTCAAAGTGCCCATTATTATTTATATGCTAACTATATAATTAGAATAAACATTCTATTTCCATGATTCCAAAACTTCACCCAAGTGTTTTGCTCTAAATCGCAATTGCAACATTTGGTTAAAAATAAGGCCTCGTTTTTTTGCCCATATCGTGGCAGTGTGGAAATGATCTCAAATTAGTGCAGGAAATTATTTTAGGTTGAAGTTGAATTGAACAGTATAAACCAATCAGAATGGAGAAAGACCCATTTAAATAATGTATCATATATGTGATACCACCCTAGGGTCACGCAGTACTCATGAAGCAAATTTAGAACGTTTATTAATCAAAAACATAAAATACCGTCAAATACCATCATACAGTCAAAAATGTGAAAAATACCATGATATGATATTTTGCCGATATCGCCCCGCCCAAGGTTGAACCTCTTTCTTTATCTCTCTGTCTCTCTCTTTGTCTCTCTCTCTCTTTCCCTCTCCCTCTCTTTCTCTCCTCTCTTTCTCTTTATGTCTCTCTCCTTCCCATCTCTCTCTCTGTCTCTCTGTCTCTCTGTCTTTATCCCCACCCCGCTCTCTGTCTCTCTCTCCTTCCCCTCTCCTTCCCCTCTCTCTCTCTGTCTCTCCGTCTTTCTGTCTCTCTGTCTTTATCCCCACCCCTCTCTCTGTCTCTCTGTCTTTATCCCCGCCCCGCTCTCTGTCTCTCTCTCCTTCCCCTCTCTCTCTCTGTCTCTCTGTCTCTCTGTCTTTATCCCCGCCCCGCTCTCTGTCTCTCTCTCTTTCCCCAAGTCTCATTGAGAGCATAGAGAGTTTGGCTCTGGTCTATCCCCACCTCCCTCCTCCCCTGTCTGTAGCTGGCTGCTGTTCTGTAACTTGCCAGTCAAGACCTGTAGATGGTGATTGGTTGACAAGCAGGCAGCATCAGGGTGGTGATTAAAACTCTCTGCTCCCTCCAGCGCTCCAGACAAAGCCTGACCCCTGACCTCTAGTCCCCTCTACACCAGCTGTTACAGCCAGGAGCCAGGGAGCCCTTTCTAACATCTCAAACCCTCTCTACCTCTCTCTAACCCTGCCCTACATGTAGAGGAGGTGCCGGGCAGAGTTATAGAAGAGGTAGAAAAGTGCTGCAGGTAGCCTAGCGGTTAAGAGCATTGGGCCAGTAACTGAAAGGTTGCTGGTTTGAATCCCCGAGCCGACTAGGTGACCAATCTGTCTAATTGGTCCTGTAAGTCACTCTGGATAAGAGCGTCTGTAAAATGAGGTACAGGGAGGTAGAGATACATTCCCAGAGGTAATTATTGAACCTATCTGACTGCTCTGTACCCATCAGCCACAGTATTAGATATTTCTCTCAGTGACACCACCCATCTCTCTTTGAATGGCATTTTTGGCCAATCTGGGTAAAAGCTGTCCTCAGGCACAGATCTAAGATCACCTGATCCTCCCCCAAACCATACCTTAACCTATATGGTTGGAAAAAGAAAAACTGACCTTAGATCTTTAAGTCTTGAGGCAATTCCATCTTTCTCCATGTTTGACCCGCCCTCCTCTCTGTCCTCCATTTTGCGCTTACAGTTTCGGGATGAACCATGATGGAATAGGAAACTCATGTGGGACTAAAGGCCATGAGGCAGCCAAGCTGATGGCGGCCCACATCACAGCTAACACCAACCCCTTCTCCTGGTCGGCCTGCAGTAAGAGCTACATCACCAGTTTCCTCGAGTAAGTGGAAGAGGGGCATTCCTCCGCGTGTGTGTGTACCTGTCTCTGCCTGTGTGTAGAGATCTCAGTTTATTCTCACTTAAAACCACATATTGAAACTCTTGTACATATCCTGAACAAATCCTTAACTTCCTCAGTGTGTAAAAAGACATGTATAGCCTTCCAGCCATCCAAACATTGATCCTAGGTTTTGGGACAGAAACAGAAAGCCTACACTTCTCCTCCTCAAAATGTTCTTTCTCTCCGTGCCTTGAATAACAGATCGATTTGTTTTCTTGCTTCAGTAAAGAAGGATAATTCTTAGTTTATTTCAAATATTTGTCTTAATTTGATAAGTGCCCCTCAGGACTGGCTGATGGTAGCAGATAGAGTCTGGGTTTAGAAGTATGAAATAAATTGTCCAGTCAGACAGCGTCCATAGAAAACAAAGTCACTTGGCCTTGAAGGTCCTCAACTCTTAAACTCGTTGAATGGTTTTCAGTGAGCATATGTGTGTGTGTGTGTGTGTGTGTGTGTGTGTGTGTGTGTGTGTGTGTGTGTGTGTGTGAGAAGGGATAATGGTGGTTCTGGTTGTCAGAGTGTGTTCTCTGGTGAAAGCCTTCAGAGAGCTACTTACAACACAAAGTAGCATTGGTACATAGACATATACATTACAGTACCATGTGCCAACTTCTCACAGTAACACACAGAGATGCCTCTCCACGGTTTCTGGACCTTCTCACTATGGCCTTCTCTTTTCACGGTTAGATCATCTTGGAGTCTAGTACTGTTTCAGACCAAGGGCATAGAGGATTCATATTTCATATTTTGTTCACATTTGTGTGACCCCTTTTTTGTGGCACTTTTTCTCCTCTGAAAGTCTGTTGTTGATGGATTGTAAGCTTTCGCAGAATTCATGTTTGTCTATGTCTTTTCAGTTCTGCTTTTTACTTTTTGATGTCTGTCTTTCTCCTATGAAGTTTTGTCTGTAAACTAGACTTACCCTCCCAAGGGTTCTCTCCCTCCAACAGATTTTTAGATATGTCACACATTTCTTCTTGCCAAGTAAACAACTTTGGCTGTGGTCTTGGCCTAGATACACTGGTGCAATATGTGGCTGGTCGTTTGGGTTCTGAAGAATGGTTTATGAATGCAAACACAGTTCAGACAGTATGTCATAAATCAGTAGTTTAGTAACTTTTAGCCTAGTTACATTCACTATAGATATACGACATGGAGAACACTCCAGTCTGGTCACTGGCCAATCCTTTTGAGGTTTTATATTGAACCAATATCTAGTCTTAATATTCCACCCAAAAACTATATTTTGGTATTTGTTTCATTAGTCCATTGTTGACACAGCCCCCAAAATATTTTGCTTGCCAACAATCAAATTTTCAAGATATGTAACTTTCTTAATACAGAAATCGTCCCCGTATGATGCAAAACGCAGCATCGCATAATGCAAAATGAATCATACTGGGACGATTGCTGTATTTTGAAAGTTACAATGACGGCCCGGCTAGGCCGTCATTGTAAATAAGACTTTTTCTTAACTGACTTGCCTAATATAATAAAGGTTAAATAAGTAATAAAATATCTAGCCTTAACATGGCTGACCAAGGTGGGAGTTAAGGGTCCGGTTCTTATTAGAAGAGATGTCCTCTGTGACAGTGTAATGAACTTGGCTTATCCCAGAGGACAGGAAGCTGCTTCATCTGGCAAATAATACTTTCTATATTTAAACATCAGACTATTTGGTTTGTCCCCGAACCAATAAACAGTGGGGTCTGTCCCAGCCCTTGTCTGCCGTGGTGTGGGTCAGTGTGGTGGGCTGGGGGGGCTAGCAAGGCTCTCTCTGGTGAGACGGACCTCTCCACACCATGGAAAAATATTATTCCACCACAGATAAACAGAGAGATAGTTTCCTATTAGATGTGCTGTCTGATAGTGTGGGTTAGGTGTGCTGTCTGATAGTGTGGATTAGATGTGCAGTCTGATAGTGTGGGTTAGGTGTGCTGTCTGATAGTGTGGATTAGATGTGCAGTCTGATAGTGTGGGTTAGATGTGCTGTCTGATAGTGTGGGTTAGGTGTGCTGTCTGATAGTGTGGGTTAGATGTGCAGTCTGATAGTGTGGGTTAGATGAGCTGTCTGATAGTGTGGGTTAGGTGTGCTGTCTGATAGTGTGTGTTAGATGTGCTGTCTGATAGTGTGGGTTAGATGTGCTGTCTGATAGTGTGGGTTAGATGTGCAGTCTGATAGTGTGGGTTAGGTGTGCTGTCTGATAGTGTGGATTAGATGTGCAGTCTGATAGTGTGGGTTAGATGTGCTGTCTGATAGTGTGGGTTAGATGTGCTGTCTGATAGTGTGGATTAGATGTGCTGTCTGATAGTGTGGGTTAGATGTGCTGTCTGATAGTGTGGGTTAGATGTGCTGTCTGATAGTGTGGATTAGATGTGCTGTCTGATAGTGTGGGTTAGGTGTGCTGTCTGATAGTGTGGATTCGATGTGCAGTCTGATAGTGTGGGTTAGATGTGCTGTCTGATAGTGTGGGTTAGGTGTGCTGTCTGATAGTGTGGATTCGATGTGCAGTCTGATAGTGTGGGTTAGATGTGCTGTCTGATAGTGTGGATTAGATGAGCTGTCTGATAGTGTGGGTTAGGTGTGCTGTCTGATAGTGTGTGTTAGATGTGCTGTCTGATAGTGTGGGTTAGATGTGCTGTCTGATAGTGTGGGTTAGATGTGCAGTCTGATAGTGTGGGTTAGGTGTGCTGTCTGATAGTGTGGATTAGATGTGCAGTCTGATAGTGTGGGTTAGATGTGCTGTCTGATAGTGTGGGTTAGATGTGCTGTCTGATAGTGTGGATTAGATGTGCTGTCTGATAGTGTGGGTTAGATGTGCTGTCTGATAGTGTGGGTTAGATGTGCTGTCTGATAGTGTGGATTAGATGTGTAGTCTGATAGTGTGGGTTAGGTGTGCTGTCTGATAGTGTGGATTCGATGTGCAGTCTGATAGTGTGGGTTAGATGTGCTGTCTGATAGTGTGGGTTAGGTGTGCTGTCTGATAGTGTGGGTTAGGTGTGCTGTCTGATAGTGTGGGTTAGATGTGCTGTCTGATAGTGTGGGTTAGGTGTGCTGTCTGATAGTGTGGGTTAGATGTGCTGTCTGATAGTGTGGGTTAGATGTGCTGTCTGATAGTGTGGGTTAGATGTGCAGTCTGATAGTGTGGGTTAGGTGTGCTGTCTGATAGTGTGGATTAGATGTGCAGTCTGATAGTGTGGTTAGTGTGCTGTCTGATAGTGTGGATTAGATGTGCTGTCTGATAGTGTGGATTAGATGTGCTGTCTGATAGTGTGGGTTAGATGTGCTGTCTGATAGTGTGGGTTAGATGTGCTGTCTGATAGTGTGGGTTAGATGTGCTGTCTGATAGTGTGGGTTAGATGTGCAGTCTGATAGTGTGGGTTAGATGTGCAGTCTGATAGTGTGGGTTAGGTGTGCTGTCTGATAGTGTGGGTTAGGTGTGCTGTCTGATAGTGTGGGTTAGATGTGCAGTCTGATAGTGTGGGTTAGATGTGCAGTCTGAGAGTGTGGGTTAAATGTGCAGTCTGATAGTGTGGGTTAGGTGTGCTGTCTGATAGTGTGGGTTAGATGTGCTGTCTGATAGTGTGGGTTAGGTGTGCTGTCTGATAGTGTGGGTTAGATGTGCTGTCTGATAGTGTGGGTTAGGTGTGCTGTCTGATAGTGTGGGTTAGGTGTGCTGTCTGATAGTGAGGGTTAGATGTGCTGTCTGATAGTGTGGGTTAGATGTGCTGTCTGATTGTGTGGGTTAGATGTGCTGTCTGATAGTGTGGGTTAGATGTGCTGTCTGATTGTGTGGGTTAGATGTGCTGTCTGATTGTGTGGGTTAGATGTGCTGTCTGATAGTGTGGGTTAGATGTGCTGTCTGGTAGTGTGGGTTAGATGTGCTGTCTGATAGTGTGGGTTAGATGTGCTGTCTGATAGTGTGGGTTAGATGTGCTGTCTGGTAGTGTGGGTTAGATGTGCTGTCTGATAGTGTGGGTTAGATGTGCTGTCTGATAGTGTGGATTAGATGTGCTGTCTGATAGTGTGGGTTAGATGTGCTGTCTGGTAGTGTGGGTTAGATGTGCTGTCTGATAGTGTGGGTTAGATGTGCTGTCTGATAGTGTGGGTTAGATGTGCTGTCTGGTAGTGTGGGTTAGATGTGCTGTCTGATAGTGTGGGTTAGATGTGCTGTCTGATAGTGTGGGTTAGATGTGCTGTCTGATAGTGTGGGTTAGATGTGCTGTCTGATAGTGTGGGTTAGATGTGCTGTCTGATAGTGTGGGTTAGATGTGCTGTCTGATAGTGTGGGTTAGATGTGCTGTCTGATAGTGTGGGTTAGATGTGCTGTCTGATAGTGTGGGTTAGATGTGCTGTCTGATTGTGTGGGTTAGATGTGCTGTCTGATAGTGTGGGTTAGATGTGCTGTCTGATAGTGTGGGTTAGATGTGCTGTCTGATAGTGTGGGTTAGATGTGCTGTCTGATAGTGTGGGTTAGATGTGCTGTCTGATAGTGTGGGTTAGATGTGCTGTCTGATAGTGTGGGTTAGATGTGCTGTCTGATAGTGTGGATTAGATGTGCTGTCTGATAGTGTGGGTTAGATGTGCTGTCTGATAGTGTGGGTTAGATGTGCTGTCTGATAGTGTGGGTTAGATGTGCTGTCTGATTGTGTGGGTTAGATGTGCTGTCTGATAGTGTGGGTTAGATGTGCTGTCTGATAGTGTGGGTTAGATGTGCTGTCTGATAGTGTGGGTTAGATGTGCTGTCTGATAGTGTGGGGGGGACCTAGAGGCTGCTGGCTGCTTTCACACTGCCTCTGGCCAATCTGCATAGTAAAGAGAATAGGATTTTAATTTGATTGTTTATTTTATCATTCGATAGCCCTTTTCAGTGTAGCTACTACTGATGAGACAACTTGTAGTTGAAATGGTTATTCAGATCAGACAGTCCCAACCTCTGATCAAGAAGAGGGAGACTGCCATGGCGCAGCTCTCTAGTTCACTCTCTCTTTCTCTTCTGTTTCTTTCTGTTCTCTCTGTCCTTCCTCTCTCTCCTTCCCCCTCTCTCTTTCTGGGTCTGTGAAATCATAAACTAAACGTAACTAAGCGTTTATGTTGTTGGCGAGCCATCTTATCCTTTCGAGGGATGAGAAGCATTCTGCAGCACACTGCTGCTGCTGCCATGGCTCTAATGTGTATTACAATGACTCTAATGTGTATTACAATGACTCTAATGTGTATTACAATGACTCTAATGTGTATTACAATGACTCTAATGTGTATTACAATGGCTCTAATGTGTATTACAATGACTCTAATGTGTATTACAATGACTCTAATGTGTATTACAATGACTCTAATGTGTATTACAATGGCTCTAATGTGTATTACAATGACTCTAATGTGTATTACAATGACTCTAATGTGTATTACAATGACTCTAATGTGTATTACAATGACTCTAATGTGTATTACCATGACTCTAATGTGTATTACAATGACTCTAATGTGTATTACAATGACTCTAATGTGTATTACAATGACTCTAATGTGTATTACAATGACTCTAATGTGTATTACCATGACTCTAATGTGTATTACCATGACTCTAATGTGTATTACAATGACTCTAATGTGTATTACAATGACTCTAATGTGTATTACAATGACTCTAATGTGTATAACAATGACTCTAATGTGTATTACCATAACTCTAATGTGTATTACAATGACTCTAATGTGTATTACCATGACTCTAATGTGTATTACCATGACTCTAATGTGTATTACAATGACTCTAATGTGTATTACAATGACTCTAATGTGTATTACAATGACTCTAATGTGTATTACCATGACTCTAATGTGTATTACAATGACTCTAATGTGTATTACAATGACTCTAATGTGTATTACAATGACTATTACTAACCCGGAGTAGTAGTAATAGTAATAGTACCAGTGGTAATAGTAGTAGTAAAAGTTATAGCTATCGTATAATATAGCAGAGCAGGACATAGTAATAGTCTTCGGTAAGAACCAGTCGTCTGCCCTCAGAGCGGACAGGGAGACGGGGAGAGAACAGAGAAGCATCCGTTCAACACCACCATGTCTTAAACAAGCTCCACTTCCCAACCCAGAATAAACACACACAACCAACCTAACAAAAGCTGCTCTGTCTGTCCTGACTGCTTTCCTGGCCACACTTTTAGTATTTCTGTTTTCTCGGGCAGCGTTAAAAAGTTGCTAAACCAGAATACAAAATTGCAGTCTTTCTCTGTGTGTCTTTTCAGAGTGAGTTCTCTGTGCTTTGTCTTTCTCTGTGTGTTTTTGTGTGTGTGTTTGTGTGTAAGTGCGTGTGTGCGTGTGCTTGTTTTCAGAGTAAGTTCTTTGTGCGGCAGACATATTTCTATCTGACAAAACAGACTAAAAACAATTCCAGCTTTGGGCTGGTGACCTCAGGACTTTTCTCTCTCTTTCTCTCCTTCTGTCGTTTTATTGGCTCCTCTGTGGATTCCATACGTACGGTGCCGTCACAGCGCCATATCAGCTGAGAGCAGTGAGTTTCAGACAAACAGACAGACAAACAGACACCGTTGACTGCTCATAGTCTGGGTTTTCCTCCTCTCTTCTCCTTGTTGTGTTTTTCCTCGTCTATACGTTTTTTTCACCTCTTCTCCTCCTTCACTCTATCTATTTGGTTAGAGGCAGACTTCTCCCCCTTCACTCTATCTATAAGGTTAGATGCAGACTTCTCCTCCTTCACTCTATCTATAAGGTTAGATGCAGACTTCTCCCCCTTCACTCTATCTATAAGGTTAGAGGCAGACTTCTCCTCCTTCACTCTATCTATAAGGTTAGAGGCAGACTTCTCCCCTTCACTCTATCTATAAGGTTAGATGCAGACTTCTCCCCCTTCACTCTATCTATAAGGTTAGAGGCAGACTTCTCCTCCTTCACTCTATCTATAAGGTTAGAGGCAGACTTCTCCTCCTTCACTCTATCTATAAGGATAGAGGCAGACTTCTCCCCCTTCACTCTATCTATAAGGTTAGAGGCAGACTTCTCCCACTTCACTCTATCTATAAGGTTAGATGCAGACTTCTCCCACTTCACTCTATCTATAAGGATAGAGGCAGACTTCTCCCCCTTCACTCTATCTATAAGGTTAGATGCAGACTTCTCACACTTCATTCTATCTATTGGGTTAGAGGCAGACTTCTCCTCCTTCACTCTATCTATAAGGTTAGATGCAGACTTCTCCCCCTTCACTCTATCTATAAGGTTAGATGCAGACTTCTCCTCCTTCACTCTATCTATAAGGTTAGAGGCAGACTTCTCTCCTTCACTCTATCTATAAGGTTAGATGCAGACTTCTCCTCTTTCACTCTATCTATAAGGTTAGAGGCAGACTTCTCCCCTTCACTCTATCTATAAGGTTAGATGCAGACTTCTCCCCTTCACTCTATCTATAAGGTTAGAGGCAGACTTCTCCTCCTTCACTCTATCTATAAGGTTAGAGGCAGACTTCTCCCCTTCACTCTATCTATAAGGTTAGAGGCAGACTTCTCCCACTTCACTCTATCTATAAGGTTAGATGCAGACTTCTCCTCCTTCACTCTATCTATAAGGTTAGATGCAGACTTCTCCCCCTTCACTCTATCTATAAGGTTAGAGGCAGACTTCTCCCACTTCACTCTATCTATAAGGTTAGATGCAGACTTCTCCCACTTCACTCTATCTATAAGGTTAGAGGCAGACTTCTCCTCCTTCACTCTATCTATAAGGTTAGAGGCAGACTTCTCCCACTTCACTCTATCTATAAGGTCAGAGGCAGACTTCTCCCCCTTCACTCTATCTATAAGGTCAGAGGCAGACTTCTCTCCCTTCACTCTATCTATAAGGATAGATGCAGACTTCTCCCCCTTCACTCTATCTATAAGGTCAGAGGCAGACTTCTCTCCCTTCACTCTATCTATAAGGTTAGATGCAGACTTCTCCCCTTCACTCTATCTATAAGGTTAGATGCAGACTTCTCCTCCTTCACTCTATCTATAAGGATAGATGCAGACTTCTCCCACTTCACTCTATCTATTGGGTTAGAGGCAGACTTCTCCTCCTTCACTCTATCTATAAGGTTAGATGCAGACTTCTCCCCTTCACTCTATCTATAAGGATAGATGCAGACTTCTCCTCCTTCACTCTATCTATAAGGATAGATGCAGACTTCTCCCCCTTCACTCTATCTATAAGGATAGATGCAGACTTCTCCCACTTCACTCTATCTATAAGGTTAGATGCAGACTTCTCCCCCTTCACTCTATCTATAAGGTTAGATGCAGACTTCTCCCCCTTCACTCTATCTATAAGGTTAGATGCAGACTTCTCCCCCTTCACTCTATCTATAAGGTTAGAGGCAGACTTCTCCCACTTCACTCTATCTATAAGGATAGATGCAGACTTCTCCTCCTTCACTCTATCTATAAGGTTAGATGCAGACTTCTCCTCCTTCACTCTATCTATAAGGTTAGATGCAGACTTCTCCTCTTTCACTCTATCTATAAGGTTAGAGGCAGACTTCTCCCCTTCACTCTATCTATAAGGTTAGATGCAGACTTCTCCTCCTTCACTCTATCTATAAGGTTAGATGCAGACTTCTCCTCCTTCACTCTATCTATAAGGTTAGAGGCAGACTTCTCCTCCTTCACTCTATCTATAAGGTTAGAGGCAGACTTCTCCTCCTTCACTCTATCTATAAGGATAGAGGCAGACTTCTCCCCCTTCACTCTATCTATAAGGTTAGATGCAGACTTCTCCCACTTCACTCTATCTATAAGGTCAGAGGCAGACTTCTCCCCCTTCACTCTATCTATAAGGTTAGAGGCAGACTTCTCCCCTTCACTCTATCTATAAGGTCAGAGGCAGACTTCTCTCCCTTCACTCTATCTATAAGGATAGATGCAGACTTCTCCCCCTTCACTCTATCTATAAGGTCAGAGGCAGACTTCTCTCCCTTCACTCTATCTATAAGGTTAGATGCAGACTTCTCCCCTTCACTCTATCTATAAGGTTAGATGCAGACTTCTCCTCCTTCACTCTATCTATAAGGATAGATGCAGACTTCTCCCCTTCACTCTATCTATAAGGTTAGAGGCAGACTTCTCCCCCTTCACTCTATCTATAAGGTTAGAGGCAGACTTCTCCTCCTTCACTCTATCTATAAGGTTAGAGGCAGACTTCTCCCCTTCACTCTATCTATAAGGTTAGAGGCAGACTTCTCCTCCTTCACTCTATCTATAAGGTTAGAGGCAGACTTCTCCCCCTTCACTCTATCTATAAGGTTAGAGGCAGACTTCTCCCACTTCACTCTATCTATAAGGATAGATGCAGACTTCTCCTCCTTCACTCTATCTATAAGGTTAGATGCAGACTTCTCCTCCTTCACTCTATCTATAAGGTTAGATGCAGACTTCTCCTCTTTCACTCTATCTATAAGGTTAGAGGCAGACTTCTCCCCTTCACTCTATCTATAAGGTTAGATGCAGACTTCTCCTCCTTCACTCTATCTATAAGGATAGATGCAGACTTCTCCTCCTTCACTCTATCTATAAGGATAGAGGCAGACTTCTCCCACTTCACTCTATCTATAAGGTTAGAGGCAGACTTCTCCCCTTCACTCTATCTATAAGGTTAGATGCAGACTTCTCCTCCTTCACTCTATCTATAAGGATAGATGCAGACTTCTCCCCCTTCACTCTATCTATAAGGATAGATGCAGACTTCTCCTCCTTCACTCTATCTATAAGGTTAGAGGCAGACTTCTCCCCTTCACTCTATCTATAAGGTTAGATGCAGACTTCTCCTCCTTCACTCTATCTATTGGGTTAGAGGCAGACTTCTCCCCTTCACTCTATCTATAAGGATAGATGCAGACTTCTCCCCCTTCACTCTATCTATAAGGTTAGAGGCAGACTTCTCCCCCTTCACTCTATCTATAAGGATAGATGCAGACTTCTCCCCCTTCACTCTATCTATAAGGTCAGAGGCAGACTTCTCCCCCTTCACTCTATCTATAAGGATAGATGCAGACTTCTCCCCCTTCACTCTATCTATAAGGTTAGAGGCAGACTTCTCCCCCTTCACTCTATCTATAAGGATAGATGCAGACTTCTCCTCCTTCACTCTATCTATAAGGTTAGATGCAGACTTCTCCCACTTCACTCTATCTATAAGGATAGATGCAGACTTCTCCCCCTTCACTCTATCTATAAGGTTAGAGGCAGACAACGGTTCCCCTCTGTTTTGACACATGAATGATGCAGTGCCACACAATTGAAACCATACAAGACAGGTGTGACTAGGGTTGTTATAAACTGTATTTTCATCATAAGTCATTTTAAGTCATTGTGGTGAAATTGTGAAAGAATGTGTACAGTATAGGGTGAGAGGTGGCCTGTAAAAGAAAGGATTGATGTTATGTTGCTAAACCAGTGATCCTCTCTCCTGGTCATGGAGGGCTGCAGTATGTATATTAGTAGCTAGTAGCTTCTGTCTATACTTAGCCCCGTGTTTCCAAAACTCTCCCTGAGCCATTGCACTTATTTGATCTATTCCAACGCTAGCACACCTGATTCAACTAGTCAACTAATCATCAAGCCCTTGATTAGTCCAATAAGTTGTGGTAGACCTGGAACAGACCTGGAGAGCTAGCCTTGAACGGCTGGGGGGTACTGGAGGAGAGCTAGCCTTGAACGGCTGGGGGGTACTGGAGGAGAGCTAGCCTTGAACGGCTGGGGGGTACTGGAGGAGAGCTAGCCTTGAACGGCTGGGGGGTACTGGAGGAGAGCTAGCCTTGAACGGCTGGGGGGTACTGGAGGAGAGCTAGCCTTGAACGGCTGGGGGGTACTGGAGGAGAGCTAGCCTTGAACGGCTGGGGGTTACTGGAGGAGAGCTAGCCTTGAACGGCTGGGGGTTACTGGAGGAGAGCTAGCCTTGAACGGCTGGGGGTTACTGGAGGAGAGCTAGCCATGAACGGCTGGGGGTTACTGGAGGAGAGCTAGCCTTGAACGACTGGGGGGTACTGGAGGAGAGCTAGCCTTGAACGACTGGGGGGTACTGGAGGAGAGCTAGCCTTGAACGGCTGGGGGGTACTGGAGGAGAGCTAGCCTTGAACGGCTGGGGGTTACTGGAGGAGAGCTAGCCTTGAACGGCTGGGGGGGTACTGGAGGAGAGCTAGCCTTGAACGACTGGGGGGGTACTGGAGGAGAGCTAGCCTTGAACGGCTGGGGGGTACTGGAGGAGAGCTAGCCTTGAACGGCTGGGGGGTACTGGAGGAGAGCTAGCCTTGAACGGCTGGGGGGTACTGGAGGAGAGCTAGCCTTGAACGGCTGGGGGGTACTGGAGGAGAGCTAGCCTTGAACGGCTGGGGGTTACTGGAGGAGAGCTAGCCTTGAACGGCTGGGGGTTACTGGAGGAGAGCTAGCCTTGAACGGCTGGGGGTTACTGGAGGAGAGCTAGCCATGAACAGCTGGGGGTTACTGGAGGAGAGCTAGCCTTGAACGACTGGGGGGTACTGGAGGAGAGCTAGCCTTGAACGACTGGAGGGTACTGGAGGAGAGCTAGCCTTGAACGGCTGGGGGGTACTGGAGGAGAGCTAGCCTTGAACGGCTGGGGGTTACTGGAGGAGAGCTAGCCTTGAACGGCTGGGGGGGTACTGGAGGAGAGCTAGCCTTGAACGACTGGGGTACTGGAGGAGAGCTAGCCTTGAACGGCTGGGGGTTACTGGATGAGAGCTAGCCTTGAACGTCTGGGGGGTACTGGAGGAAGGTTTGGGAACCACCGCCATAGGCTCTGTGGGTGTGGTGTGTAAGAAACAATCCTATTGTAGGTTTGTTTTTTTGACAGCTCAGGTCGGGGGACGTGTCTGGACAATGAACCTCTGAAACGAGACTTCCTGTACCCAACAGTGGCCCCGGGGCAGGTGTACGACGCAGACGAGCAGTGTCGCTTCCAGTACGGAGCCTCTTCACGACAGTGCAAATATGGGGTAAGAAACCTGCGTCTCTCCGACTCTACAGTATGCATACAGTCTCTCTCCCTTACATCGGAGGACCATGCTGTTAAGGGAATAGTGGATCATAATCAGGGTTAGGGAGTTATTATCATAATCATGGTTAGGGGTGTTATCATCATAATCAGGGTGTTGTCATCATAATCAGGGTGTTATCGTCATAATCGGGGTGTTATTATCAATCAGGGTGTTATCGTCAAAATCAGGGTTTTATTATCATAATCAGGGTGTTATTATCATAATCAGGGTGTTATCATCATAATCAGGGTGTTATCATCATAATCAGGGTGTTATTATTATAATCAGGGTGTTATTATTATAATCAGGGTGTTATCATCATAATCAGGGTGTTATCATCATAATCAGGGTGTTATTATCATAATCAGGGTGTTATCATCATAATCAGGGTGTTATCATCATAATCAGGGTGTTATCATCATAATCAGGGTGTTATCATCATAATCAGGGTGTTATCATCATAATCAGGGTGTTATTATTATAATCAGGGTGTTATTATTATAATCAGGGTGTTATTATTATAATCAGGGTGTTATCGTCAAAATCAGGGTGTTATTACCATAATCAGGGTGTTATTACCATAATCAGGGTGTTATTATCATAATCAGGGTGTTATTGTCATAATCAGGGTGTTATTATCATAATCAGGGTGTTATCGTCATAATCAGGGTGTTATTATCATAATCAGGGTGTTATCATAATCAGGGTTTTATTATCACAATCAGGGTGTTATCATCATAATCAGGGTGTTATTATCATAATCAGGGTGTTATTATCAATCAGGGTGTTATTATCACAATCAGGGTTAAGGGTGTTATCTTCATATCACCAGAAGGAGACATCATTGTTTTATTAGCATCTCATCACAGGTCTGATGAGGGAGGTTTTTACACACACACACACACACACACACACACACACAACCACAGTTCCATGGAATGCTAATGATTACCCCCCCTCCCACCACCTTGTAGAATAACAGCCCAAGGTAAATAAAGAGACAGGAGCAGAGGGAGAACTAAACCAAGCCACAGAAACAGGAGATGTTGAATGAAAGCCACAAAGAATTAATGAACCAATAAGGACAGAAAAAGAGTCTACCATTAGCCGAGATCAAGAGAGTTTATTTTGTTTCATTGAAAGAAATATCTGACAGCAGATTACCACAGGCCCCAAATTAAACCCTGTCATTTTGTCTCTTAAGCTCTTAATTGTGGTTTTAGATCAGCATGAAAGACAGACATTTATGAAAGTAAAGCATTCCTCCAGAGCCTGGCTCAGCTGTGCTGCTCTGTGCTGCTCTGTGCTGCTCTGTGCCGGGCTGTTTCCAGAATGTAGTCTTTTATATGCTAGGACTCTGGATTCTGATGTGGAATCAGATCTGTTTCAATCAGTCAGCCAGATGTCTAGTACAGAGTTGTCTTTAATTAAGAGTTCGCTGATCAAACCCATGTAACCATAGAAACAAGTAAAATATCTATGACTGGATTTCTAGTTTGCTTTCAGAGTTGATGTTACACTTTTAGAAGAAAAGGTGCTATTTAGTTCTGTCCCCATAGGGGGGCCCTTTGAATAACCCGTTTTAGAACCCTTTTGGGTAGTTCTACCTGGAACCAAAAAGGATTCTACCTGGAACCAAAAATAGTTATCCTATGGGGACAGCCGAATAACCCTTTTGGAACCCTTTTTTCTAAGAGTGTAGGAAAGCTGACCTCTCTTATCTGGGAGAAAGTTACTCTGTACAACACATAAAGCAGAGCAGAGCCTGCTTTAGTGCCACTAAAGACTAAAGAGAACAACTAAAAGATATGGTGGGGGTAGAGAGGCGCAGTAGCACTTAACAGTCACTCTTACACATAATGATTGTGGGGCCCATTATGTTTCTATCCTGGAAGTAGAACTCTCTCCGTTCCCAACCCAGGTTCTAATGGGGACAGAAAGCCCAGTGGATAGGTTGGACTGTTGCGCCTACTGAAAGGACCGGACAGCATAGCAGCGGTTTGGTGACGTGTTTCAATGCTTGTTCCTGTGGAATGGTATAAAAGAAGCTGAGAAATATTTGTTGAAACATTTTTGGACTCACAGAACTTATTTAATTGACCCTTCACTAAGCCCTGTTGCAACCTCGGACAACATTTTCCAAGGAAGCCCAATTCCCCATTCAACCACTGGCGAAATCCCCTCACAATGATCTCAAACTGTATTTTTAATACACAATGAAATTAAACATAGACTTCCCTTTGCTAATCAGGAAACTCTTGAGTATTTTGTGACGGACTGTTATTACCATTGCTTCACGGGAACCTGGTCAAATTATATTGGTAGTGTAGCTAGCCACTGAATGCCTCTGAATTCACTGTTGGCATGCAGTCAAAGCTATAACCTATTTTGGAGCTAACTAGTGCTCTCAAATTGTATGTATCATGATGTCGACAGCAGATGGTAGTTGTATTCATAGCATTGCTAACTTAGCTAGCTAACATACATTTTGAGAAACAGGTTATATTAAGTGGCTAGCTAGCTAGCGTTAGCAATGTTTGGTGATCAATGAGACTGAGAGCGAGCTAACCAGCTGAGCTAGCAAACAATGTAACAAAATAATCATTTCAGATACAAAAAATACTCCATCAGCAGGTTTTGCATTTCAGGAATCACAGTAGCAAGTACTTCTGGTGCTCTGTTAAATTATTTAGCCATTTAAACATTTTTTTTTTTAAAGAACTCAGTTTTTGCCATAGCCCTCAATGGCTTGTGATCGTGAGTGTGTCCAAGGTGTCGGACTCAGGGACGGGACTTAGCGAAGGGTCAATTGAATGGTCATTTCTAACTGACACTCTCAGAATGTTGAAGTCACCAGGGGTTCTATCTAGGTGGACTACAGCTACGACCGGAATGGACTTTTTCATAGTACGTTAGAAGAACTTATGCAGCAGGTTAGGAGAATGAACGTAGCAGGTAAATAGAGAGTGAGGTTAAGGTTAGGAAAAGGGTTAGGGTTAACTTCCTCTCTGTTAGCTAGATAGTGTAAATCCCCCAGACCAGACCAGACCAGACCAGGGACACATGTTCATTAAGACCTGGTTTAGCTTCTGACCTTTCAGCCTCTTCTGCAGCTCTCAGTTTGATATGCTCTCTGTTGTGCCAGAGTGATTTCCTATAACTGGTTAACAGTGGTTTCTGTGAACTGACGTTAGCCGGTTTCTGTTGAGGTATGGAGGTGTTAGTGTTGCTCCAGATCCCTCAACACTGAGGGACATTAGTAGAATGGGTTGACCTTTGGTGTAACGGGTGTCGTAAGGATCAGACCAAAACGCAGCGGGAACGTGTATACTCATCTTCTTTTTAATGTGAAGAAGGAAAAACAAACAAATCACGTATACAAAACAAACAAACGACACTAACAGTCCTATCAGGTGCTCAGACACTAAACAGTAGACAACTACCCACAAAATCCCACAGAAAAACACCTCTCTTAAATAGGACCTTCAATTAGAAGCAACTAGGAGCAGCTGCTTCCAATTGAAGGTCAACTTCATTAACTAAACATAGAACTAGACATACTAGATAAACATAGAAATATACTAACATAGAACATAGCCCAACAAACCCCGAAACACTCTAAACAAACACCCCTCTTACATAATAACATAACCCAACAAACCCCAAACCACATAAAACAAACACCCCCTGACCAAACTACAATAACAAATAACCCCTTTACTGGTCAGAACGTGACATTTGGGATATTGACTCTCAACATAAACTGGACTCAATCCATCAGACCTGGGTCAAATATACAGCTACTCCATCAGACCTGGGTCAAATATACAGCTACTCCATCAGACCTGGGTCAAATATATAGCTACTCCATCAGACCAGGGTCAAATATACAGCTACTCCATCAGACCTGGGTCAAATATATAGCTACTCCATCAGACCAGGGTCAAATATACAGCTACTCCATCAGACCTGGGTCAAATATACAGCTACTCCCTCAGACCTGGGTCAAATATATAGCTACTCCATCAGACCAGGGTCAAATATATAGCTACTCCATCAGATCTGGGTCAAATATATAGCTACTCCATCAGACCTGGGTCAAATATATAGCTACTCCATCAGACCTGGGTCAAATATATAGCTACTCCATCAGATCTGGGTCAAATATATAGCTCCTCCATCAGATCTGGGTCAAATATATAGCTACTCCATCAGACCTGGGTCAAATATATAGCTACTCCATCAGATCTGGGTCAAATATACAGCTACTCCATCAGATCTGGGTCAAATATATAGCTACTCCATCAGACCTGGGTCAAATACATATGTCTACTACTTCCACATATTTCAGCTAAGCTTGAGTTAGTTTGCCTGGTGAAATGGAGCCTATGGAATAGTCCAAAGTGACTCCAAACTGTGCAACCTATATTTGACCCAGGTCTGCCAATATGGCGGCTGCCTACAGCCAGGGATATGCTCGTCACCTTCTGTTCAGCTCTTTCACCTCAGTGCAGATAAAGGACAGGAGATGAGGAGGGGAAGTCACACTACATTTTGGAGTAGATCTCTAATTCACTTCAATAGCTGTATCTATGGCAATTGTTCTGCTTATAATACACTCTCTGCAGTGAATTGCTTTATTCTGACCAACTTGCTTTTGCCTTCTTTCCTAGGAAGTGTGTAGAGAGCTCTGGTGCCTTAGCAAAAGCAACCGCTGTGTCACCAACAGTATCCCTGCTGCTGAGGGGACCCTGTGTCAAACGGGAAGCATTGAGAAAGGGGTAAGTCTATACTAGCAGTCTCATTGTCTACACACTAGTTGTCTCTTATAGTCTACACCAGGGTTTCCTAAACTACGGGTCGCAACCCGATGTAGGGTCGCCGGATTTGAAAATTGGGTCACGAGAGAAAAGGTGTGCTTGGTTCATAGAACCGGGGTTATGTCAGTAACTGCTAGATGTGGTTGTAATCAACAGAGCGGTTTTGGTTTCCTTCCTACAAATGTGGCGCTATCTTTTGAATGGTTTAAGCCACAAAATATTATGGCTCCATCAGGAACATGTACATACTCACTGTTTCCCTCAATGATTATGTTATTTTCTACACAGAAGATCATTGGGCGGCAGGTAGCCTAGTGGTTAGAGCGTTGGACTAGTAACCGAATGGTTGCTAGATCCCAAGCTGACAAGGTAAAAATTTGTTGTTCTGCCCCTGAACAAGGCAGTTAACCCACTGTTCCTAGGCCGTCATTGAAAATAAGATTTTTTTCTAAACTGACTTGCCTAGTTAAATAAAAAATACAACATTATTGCCTGATGATCTTCTGAACCCAATATCTTTTTGATACGTTTCAGTCATTTCAGATTAAAATACTGTCAAAAATGTTGTCAGACTGATTTGTAATATACTGTCATAGACCCAATTAAAAAACTAAACATTGGTCGATTACCGCACTTTTTTTTTTACATGGTGGGGCCTCAAATTTTTTTCCATTTTAGAACTTCTGAATCATCTTGTCACAGGAGAATTTGGCCTGGTTGCTGTGGCATTCCGGTAACCACGACAGCGGATGTTGACATGTCGTTACACCAAGTATAAACTGGCCTTCAGTCTCTGACTGTCGCAACATCCGTTGTTGTGGTTGCCGGACTGCCACAGCAACCAGGCCAAATTCTCCTGTGACAAGATGATGTAGGAGTTCCAAAATTCTCTGATAAAATGGCCTGCTTTAATTTTGTCACACTGTGGCAGTACGCTATTTTCTGTAAGCTCGCCACTACCTTATAAATAATTGTTGTTGTGGGTTTATTTTCCTGTAATAAATCATAAAAAAAATTGCTTAAGTTAAGATGTTGTCAGTTATACTCCGGTCATTATTTTAAATAGCTAGCCAACTTGGTAGCTAACTAGCTAGCAACAAACAAAAACATTGTTTAGAAAATGTATTTTAGTTAGTTTCCTCGTCGTTTGACGATATAGCGAAATCATCGTCGGAAAAAGATGACCAATATGCAGCAGAGTTGTGATAGTTCATTTTGAACATTTAATAGACTCAAAGTGAACATACAAAAATAACAAAACGAACTTACGAATTACTGCCAGTCCTGTTAGGCTCACACATGCTAAACACGAAACAATCTCCCACAAATACACAGACAAACACACCCAACTAATATAGGACTTCCAATCAAAGGCAACACCAAACAGCTGCCTTCAATTGGAAGTCCACCCCAATTAACTCAATATAGAAATAGATTACCTAGACTAAACATAGAATTACATAAACAAGGAACAGTGCACAAAAACCCCGGAATACATAAATCAAATGCCCTTTTTAGAAAAACCACCACCCCGAACCACATAAAACAAATACCCTCTGCCACGTCCTGACCAAACTACAATACCAATTAACCCTTATACTGGCCAGGACGTGACACCTAGGCTGCTGATGTCATACAAAGACTGTCGTTAAGTGTTTATACTTTCTCATAACTTGCCTAGTTAAATAAAGGTTAAATAAAATAAAATAAATAACGACAAGTTTGATGTCAGACGACAATAGACTGTTCATGATAGACGGACTGTAAACCAGCCTTTAGAGTTTAGGGTAGGGATGTCCCAAGGATTCCACATAGCACTGACCCTAGTCCCAGTGTGACTCGCCACGCCGCGGTCAGGTTAGACGGACGACAGTGAGACAGTTTTAACACAGATTACGGCGGCCATTGTCACTGGATGGTCTGAGGTCTAAAAGGAAAGAATAGGAGGCTGTCATGTGTCATTACTGTCTGCTGACTGGAGCCTTTCAGAGCTGGGGGCCACCGACCAGGTCCTGGGCTACACAGGGGGCCCAAGTTGAGATCAGCTCAGGGGGCTTTAGGACAGGGGGCTATGGGGGGAGGCTGATGACGCGCTCCTGTCTGGGTTGAGGGTGGGTGGTGAGGGGGATGAGGGGCGGCTTCAAAGGAACACGACTGTCAACCATTTGTCACCAGGCCTGTAATGGAGAGGCCCTGCCAACTAGAGGGAAGGGGGGAGAGATGGTAGGAGAGGGAGGGGAAGTGGAGGGGGACAAAGGGGAAAGCGTTGGTGGTGGTGAGAAAGGTAGAGAAGGATAGAGAGGAAGTAGTGATGTGTGGGAGGGAAGAATTGGGTATGGGGTAGAGAAAGAGAAGCGGGAGCGATAAGGAGAAGAAAGGAGATAAGAGAGAGAAAATAAGTGGTTTCCTAGGAAAGACTATTATGCTACTGTCCTAGACATTGGTATAGCAGTCGTGTCACCCAAAGATCACAGCTTTCTGTGTCAAACACACACACACACACACACACACACACACACACACACACACACACACACACACACACACACACACACACACACACATACACACACACACACACACACACACACACACACACACACACTTGCAAGTGGTGAAGGCCGATGGTGTGTGGGGTGATAGATAGGTAGTGTGAGTCAGCTCCTCTCTGGTAAGACATTCTCTCCCAGGCTATTTCAGTGTAACTGGAAACACAGACAAGGTCTTAAAGGTCTTAAGGACTCTCTCTCTTTCTCACTCTCTGTCTTTCTTCTTCACTGCCGTCTCTCTCTCTCTCCTTCTCTGACCTCTCTCTCCCTCTCCCTGCAGTGTTAATCTTGTTTATACAGTGTGTTAGTGCATTACCTTTCTCTGCTCTGAGCCAAGGAGAATGAGGACAGTGCCCTGGTTCTCCCTCTCAATTCAATTCAATTCAAGGGGCTTTATTGGCATGGGAAACATATGTTAACATTGCCAAAGCAAGTGAAGTAGATAATAAACAAAAGTGAAATAAACAATAAAAATGAACAGTAAACATTACACTCACAGAAGTTCCAAAAGAATAGAGACATTACAAATGTCTTATGTATATATATACAGTGCTGTAACGATGTGCAAATGGTTAAAGTACAAAAGGGAAAATAAATAAACATAAATATGGGTTGTAATTACAATGGTGTTTGTTCTTCACTGGTTGCCCTTTTCTTGTGACAACAGGTCACAAATCTTGCTGCTGTGATGCACACTGTGGTATTTCACCCAGTAGAGTTTATCAAAATTGGATTTGTTTTCAAATTCTTTGTGTGTCTGTGTAATCTGAGGGAAATATGTCTCTCTAAAATGGTCATACATTGGGCAGGAGGTTAGGAAGTGCAGCTCAGTTTCCACCTCATTTTGTGGGCAGTGTGCACATAGCCTGTCTTCTCTTGAGAGCTAGGTCTGCCATCAGCTGCCTTTCTCAATAGCAAGGCTATGCTCACTGAGTCTGTACATAGTCAAAGCTTTCCTTAATTTTGGGTCAGTCACAGTGGTCAGGTATTCTGCCACTGTGTACTCTCTGTCTCTGTCCTTCTGCATTGTTCATCTCTGATGTGAATGAGTGAGGAAGTGAGGGAGGGAGGGATTGAGGGAGACTAAGGACAGTGGCCTGGTGTTTCCCTGGCCCAGGATCTTAGCCTACTGACACAGTTACAGACCTCTACAACCTCTACTGTCTCTAAGCCCTGAGCACCACTGAGTACGTTTAGATGCACAGTAATAATTCCATTTTAAACTGATTATGGCACCTAGGCAGATTATGCAATAGTCATGTAAACATCTTACTCTGCTTATCTTAATCGGTGTAAAGCAATCTTTGAAACTATTAATGGGCGTTCCAGCGGTGTGTTTGATCTGTGCATGTGCAGAGTGAGTCTCCCTCTTCACCGTGAGTGAAGTGAGTTCAGAACAACTTTAATTGTCCCAACTCAGAACCAGATATGTTTCCCAAAAGGAACACGGTTGCTGTGGTAGAACGTTTCTTTTGATGGAGATTTTCTGCATTTATCAGAGTGCCATCAGGTAGCCTGAATTCAGATGTGTCCGTGTAAACAGGATTACTAAGGAAATCCTTCTTCTTGCAAAGCATGAAAAACGGTTAAATCAAACTATTATACTAATCTGATTATCCACAATAATCGCATTATTGTGTGCATGTAACCGTACTCACTGACACAGTTACAGACCCCCAACCTCTACAACCTTAACCAATGATGAATCCTCCCCACCTCTCAGTGGTGCTACCAGGGGGAGTGTGTGATATTCGAGACGTGGCCCCAGAGTGTGGACGGAGGCTGGGGTCCCTGGTCATCGTGGGGGGAGTGCAGCAGGACCTGCGGAGGGGGAGTCTCATCCTCCATGAGACACTGTGACAGCCCAGCGTAAGTAGGCAAAGTAAGCCACAGCAAGCTGAACACACACATCCAGGACCTCACCTACAGGTTTGTGTGTGTGATCACTAATGTGTTAATCATAGAAATATTTGTACTGTGTAGATAACCAGTAGATACTAGGTTGAATGGCGGGAGCCCGGTTACTGAGATTTTCCACCCAAAACCACTCCCTTTTCCCGGGATAAATAACTACGAGAAACCGGTAAATTATAATAAATGATTTAAATGAACAGCATGGCGTGAAATGGAACTGTTAAATAATATGCAATGTCTAAATCTGGCTTCTCTACGGCGTCTCCATGATGAGTCAACGTTCAGGGTGGGGACAGACCATCACATTATGGAGCGCAGTTTACATCATGGTAACTTTTTTTCTTGTGACAGGTTGGCCGTTTGCTGCACCATAGCCTATGCTACTGTAATATAAAGACTGAATGCGCGTCTAATTTACCCTGCTCCACCTGGCTTTCAGGGGTCACCTTGTTTGTTTTTTAAAGTTTTTTTAAAGTTGTTTTTTAGGGGTGGATCAGCTTAATATTGCGGAAAGATTGATGCTTCCATCAATGTAATTGTCTGCATCATTTTACCTTCAATTTATTCATCTTATACACATTTTACAGACGCAGTCTATTTTACAATAATTTTTTTTTTTTGTTTTTAGTCCTTCCTCTATTTCTGATGTCCATCTAGTTTCATTTCTATTTGTAACTGTGCTATTTCAAAAAAGTTCTGAACCTTGTTTTTTAATTGTAAAGATACATTTTAAAAATATGTTGTTAAAGTAAAACAGCCTATCACTCGAATATCGTTGCTTTAAATCAGTGCACCCAGACTTTCTCTCTCTCCATTAACTCCATTCCAAAATAGATCATCCTGTTCTACCTCTTTCAAGTTATAAATTCAATGCAGTATAAGCCTTATATTTAGCTAATTAACTATGGGTTATGTATAATAAGTTTCTAACTGATAGTCTTTGTCTCTTGCACAATACACAAGCACATGTGCTCCGCTGGCCTCGCCTTAAAAAACACTCCTTAGCTCTTGGAGTCCCAGGCAGGAAAAGCTAGACTAGAATAGCTTGCTGGACATAATTATTACACTTTTTTGCATTTCTTATACCAATTAACAAGCTCTTTTTTGCTGAATGTTAAATACAGCAGCCAATAGAAGTCGCTGCAGTTTGAAAGAAGAGCGAACGCACGATGCCGGTAGGCTATAGCAGTTATTTATTCAGACCCATAAACATTCAATGTTCGTGAAGAGAAGTGAAAGCCTTCTGCATCCACTTCTAGTCCTATATGATTCAAGGATGTCATTAGAATGGTTAAGATAGGCCTCCCGAGTGGTGCAGCAGTCTAAGGTACTGCATCGCAGCGCTTGAGGCATCACTTCAGACTAGGGATTGATCCCAGTCCCATTGGGCGGTGCACAATTGGCCCAGCGTTGTCTGGGGTAGGGGAGGGTTTGGCTGGGGGGGGCTTTACTTGGCTTCTCACACTCTAGTGATGGTCATCAGTTGAACGGTGTTTCCTTTGACACATTGGTGCAGCTAGCTTCCGGGTTAAGTGGGCGGGTGTTAAGGAACGAGGTTTGGCTGATCATGTTTCGGAGAACACATGAATTGACCTTCGCCTCTCCTGAGACCGTTGGGGAGTTGCAAGTTGTTGAGACAAGATCGCAATTGGATATCACGAAATTAGGGAGAAAAAGGAGTTAAAATACAAAATAAATACAAAAAAATAAGGATTACGATAAAGACAACGAAACTTGTTTAATTTAACTGTTGAAAGCGAGGAAGAATTGCAGCAACAATAGAGAGAGAAAGAGGAGGTAGGCTAATAATGGGAAATATTATGAAAGGTATATATGCGTCAGCCTACTAGTTATACAAATAGGCCCTATTATATTTCAAAATTAAAATAACATTTGCTAGCCTGTGCTTGTAACTTTGTAGGCTGCATGTGCTGCACCAGAATCACAGAGGGTTCTATATGGAACATAACAGAGTTCTACATGGAACCAAAAACGGTTCTCCTGGGGACAGCCCAAAAAAACTTTTGGAACCCTTTTATCTTGGGTTCATCAATCTGTTTATTCCTCCCTTTTCTCGTTTCTCTCCTCTCTTTCAGGCCTTCTGGAGGAGGGAAGTACTGTCTCGGAGAGAGGAAGCGCTATAGATCGTGTAACACACATGTGAGTTCACATTCTCCTTCTTTTTCTTTTTCTTCCACTATTTCCCTCCCTCCCATTTCTCTCTCACTCCTGTAAGGTTGTTGGGCAATCCCTCTGTTTTTAAGGTTGCTAAGAGGATGAACATACTAAGTTGTTCATTGTTCTCTGCTGGAAGTAAACATCAGCCAACATCCCTAAAGCCATTCACTAAAGCCTGACTCTCTGACTGTGTCAAGATAATGAATGGAGTATCACTGACTGTTTGATTGATGGAGCAGGTTTAACGCATGAGTGGTTTTGAGAAAACAGAGAGCACTGAGGATGCTACTCACTGGGCACAGACATGAATTCTGCGTCTATTCCACGTTGATTCAACATCATTTCATTGAAATGACGTGGTAACAACATCGATTCAACTAGTCAATGGGGCAATGTTTTGGTCCTGGGGAATTTAGGTTATGTTTGTAGCGTTTCTTAGTCACCATGTTGAACGACATTGTTGAATGCACAATTACCATTTTTACTTTCAATTCTATTAAAGTTCATTTAAATACAGCACTTCAGTCCCAAAAAATACATTGAAAAAATATTTTGTAAGGCTGCAAGCCCCCCATTCCTCCTAACCTATTTCTAGGTTGCCTTTATTTCTGAAGGTGAACATTTAGCCAGTTTGGAGGCTTGTGGATACTTGACCACAAATCTTAAAAATAACAGCTGGGAGCAAGCATTGAATGTTTACTTTGGAAAACAAACACCATCCCCGACCTCTGCTTCGTTACTCCGACTGTACCACGTCCAACACAAACGTGTTGTAGTACGGTCCACAAAGCTCCTACACACGCACACGCACACACGCACATACGCACACACACACACACACACACACACACACACACACACACACACACACACACACACATTCACACACACACACACACACATTCACAGACAACCTCACGGCTCTCAGAGAAGATCACTCATGGCTCTCAGAGAAGATAACTTCTCCCACAGCGCTGACCGGCGTGTGTGTGTGTGTGTGTGAGTGTGTGTGTAATGACTTAATTAATTTACACACACACACTCCCAGCTCCCCTACGGCCTGTGGTTCCTGTCCTCGTCATTGTTCCCTGCTGAGGTCAGCACTCATTTGTTCTCGCTTTCACAACAATGAGCTATGAGTGAGAGGGAGGCACCCCCCTCCCTGCCTCCCTCTCACTGTCCCCTGCAGCCAGTTCAGGACTGTTAGTGATATCAGAGCCCTAGTTCAGGAGATCTTTGTACTGTTAAATGTCACATGTGTGTGTGTGTACTATTAAATTTCACCTCCTAATTTAATTGGAAGCATGACAACAATGGAGGTAGGGAGGCCCTGCAGGGTGTTAGAGGTTCCTCTGTAGTGCCTCACACAAAGTGCATTACCTCTAGACAGAGTGTGTTAACTGTAGACAGATTGTTACCTCTAGACAGAGTGTGTTACCTCTAGACAGAGTGTGTTAACTGTAGACAGATTGTTACCTCTAGACAGAGTGTGTTACCTCTAGACAGAATGTGTTACCTCTAGACAGAGTATGTTACCTCTAGACAGAGTGTGTTACCTCTAGACAGTGTGTGTTACCTCTAGACAGTGTGTTACCTCTAGACAGAGTGTGTTACCTCTAGACAGAGTATGTTACCTCTAGACAGAGTGTGTTACCTCTAGACAGAGTGTGTTACCTCTAGACAGAGTGTGTTACCTCTAGACAGAGTATGTTACCTCTAGACAGAGTGTGTTACCTCTAGACAGAGTGTGTTACCTCTAGACAGAGTATGTTACCTCTAGACAGAGTATGTTACCTCTAGACAGAGTGTGTTACCTCTAGACAGAGTGTGTTACCTCTAGACAGAGTGTGTTACCTCTAGACAGTGTGTTACCTCTAGACAGAGTGTGTTACCTCTAGACAGAGTATGTTACCTCTAGACAGATTACCTCTAGACAGAGTGTGTTACCTCTAGACAGAGTGTGTTACCTCTAGACAGAGTGTGTTACCTCTAGACAGAGTGTGTTACCTCTAGACAGAGTGTGTTACCTCTAGACAGATTACCTCTAGACAAAGTGTGTTACCTCTAGACAGAGTATGTTACCTCTAGACAGAGTGTGTTACCTCTAGACAGAGTGTGTTACCTCTAGACAGAGTATGTTACCTCTAGACAGAGTATGTTACCTCTAGACAGAGTATGTTACCTCTAGACAGAGTGTGTTACCTCTAGACAGAGTGTGTTACCTCTAGACAGAGTGCGTTACCTCTAGACAGAGTATGTTACCTCTAGACAGAGTGTGTTACCTCTAGACAGAGTATGTTAACTCTAGACAGAGTGCGTTACCTCTAGACAGAGTGTTAACTCTAGACAGAGTGCGTTACCTCTAGACAGAGTGCGTTACCTCTAGACAGAGTGTTAACTCTAGACAGAGTCCGTTACTCTAGACAGAGTGCGTTAACTTTAGACAGAGTGCGTTAACTCTAGACAGAGTGCGTTAACTTTAGACAGAGTGTGTTAACTGTAGACAGAGTGTGTTACCTCTAGACAGAGTATGTTACCTCTAGACAGAGTGTGTTACCTCTAGACAGAGTGTGTTACCTCTAGACAGTGTGTGTTACCTCTAGACAGAGTGTGTTACCTCTAGACAGAGTGTGTTACCTCTAGACAGAGTGTGTTACCTCTAGACAGAGTGTGTTACCTCTAGACAGAGTGTGTTACCTCTAGACAGAGTGCGTTACCTCTAGACAGAGTATGTTACCTCTAGACAGAGTGTGTTACCTCAAGACAGAGTGCATTACCTCTAGACAGAGTGCGTTACCTCTAGACAGAGTGTTAACTCTAGACAGAGTGCGTTAACTCTAGACAGAGTGCGTTAACTCTAGACAGAGTGCGTTAACTTTAGACAGAGTGTGTTAACTGTAGACAGAGTGTGTTACCTCTAGACAGAGTATGTTACCTCTAGACAGAGTGTGTTACCTCTAGACAGAGTATGTTACCTCTAGACAGAGTGTTACCTCTAGACAGAGTGTGTTACCTCTAGACAGATTACCTCTAGACAGAGTGTGTTACCTCTAGACAGAGTATGTTACCTCTAGACAGATTACCTCTAGACAGAGTGTGTTACCTCTAGACAGTGTGTTACCTCTAGACAGAGTGTGTTACCTCTAGACAGAGTGTGTTACCTCTAGACAGAGTGTTACCTCTAGACAGAGTATGTTACCTCTAGACAGAGTGTGTTACCTCTAGACAGAGTGTGTTACCTCTAGACAGAGTATGTTACCTCTAGACAGAGTGTGTTACCTCTAGACAGAGTATGTTACCTCTAGACAGAGTGTGTTACCTCTAGACAGAGTGTGTTACCTTTAGACAGAGTGTGTTACCTCTAGACAAAGTGTGTTACCTCTAGACAGTGTGTTACCTCTAGACAGATTACCTCTAGACAGAGTGTGTTACCTCTAGACAGAGTGTGTTACCTCTAGACAGATTACCTCTAGACAGAGTGTGTTACCTCTAGACAGAGTGTGTTACCTCTAGACAGATTACCTCTAGACAGAGTATGTTACCTCTAGACAGTGTGTTACCTTTAGACAGAGTGTGTTACCTCTAGACAGAGTGTGTTACCTCTAGACAGAGTATGTTACCTTTAGACAGAGTGTTACCTCTAGACAGAGTGCGTTACCTCTAGACAGAGTGCGTTAACTCTAGACAGAGTGCGTTACCTCTAGACAGAGTATGTTACCTCTAGACAGAGTATGTTACCTCTAGACAGAGTGTGTTACCTCTAGACAGAGTGTGTTACCTCTAGACAGAGTGTGTTACCTCTAGACAGAGTGTGTTACTTCTAGACAGAGTATGTTACCTCTAGACAGAGTATGTTACCTCTAGACAGAGTGTGTTACCTCTAGACAGAGTGTGTTACCTCTAGACAGAGTGTGTTACCTCTAGACAGATTACCTCTAGACAGAGTGTGTTACCTCTAGACAGAGTGTGTTACCTCTAGACAGATTACCTCTAGACAGAGTGTGTTACCTCTAGACAGAGTATGTTACCTCTAGACAGAGTATGTTACCTCTAGACAGAGTGTGTTACCTCTAGACAGAGTGTGTTACCTCTAGACAGAGTGTGTTACCTCTAGACAGAGTGTGTTACCTCTAGACAGATTATCTCTAGACAGAGTGTGTTACCTCTAGACAGATTACCTCTAGACAGAGTGTGTTACCTCTAGACAGAGTAGACACTCTAAACAGATTGTGTTACCTCTAGACAGAGTGTGTTACCTCTAGACAGAGTGTGTTACCTCTAGACAGAGTATGTTACCTCTAGACAGATTACCTCTAGACAAAGTGTGTTACCTCTAGACAGAGTATGTTACCTCTAGACAGAGTGTGTTACCTCTAGACAGAGTGTGTTACCTCTAGACAGAGTATGTTACCTCTAGACAGAGTATGTTACCTCTAGACAGAGTGTGTTACCTCTAGACAGAGTGTGTTACCTCTAGACAGAGTGCGTTACCTCTAGACAGAGTATGTTACCTCTAGACAGAGTGTGTTACCTCTAGACAGAGTATGTTAACTCTAGACAGAGTGCGTTACCTCTAGACAGAGTGCTTTACCTCTAGACAGAGTGTTAACTCTAGAAGGAGTGCGTTACCTCTAGACAGAGTGCGTTACCTCTAGACAGAGTGTTAACTCTAGACAGAGTCCGTTACTCTAGACAGAGTGCGTTAACTTTAGACAGAGTGCGTTAACTCTAGACAGAGTGCGTTAACTTTAGACAGAGTGTGTTAACTGTAGACAGAGTGTGTTACCTCTAGACAGAGTATGTTACCTCTAGACAGAGTGTGTTACCTCTAGACAGAGTGTGTTACCTCTAGACAGAGTGTGTTACCTCTAGACAGAGTGTGTTACCTCTAGACAGTGTGTGTTACCTCTAGACAGAGTGTGTTACCTCTAGACAGAGTGTGTTACCTCTAGACAGAGTGTGTTACCTCTAGACAGAGTGCGTTACCTCTAGACAGAGTATGTTACCTCTAGACAGAGTGTGTTACCTCAAGACAGAGTGCATTACCTCTAGACAGAGTGCGTTACCTCTAGACAGAGTGTTAACTCTAGACAGAGTGCGTTAACTCTAGACAGAGTGCGTTAACTCTAGACAGAGTGCGTTAACTTTAGACAGAGTGTGTTAACTGTAGACAGAGTGTGTTACCTCTAGACAGAGTATGTTACCTCTAGACAGAGTGTTACCTCTAGACAGAGTGTGTTACCTCTAGACAGATTACCTCTAGACAGAGTGTGTTACCTCTAGACAGAGTATGTTACCTCTAGACAGATTACCTCTAGACAGAGTGTGTTACCTCTAGACAGTGTGTTACCTCTAGACAGAAAGTGTTACCTCTAGACAGAGTGTGTTACCTCTAGACAGAGTGTTACCTCTAGACAGAGTATGTTACCTCTAGACAGAGTGTGTTACCTCTAGACAGAGTGTGTTACCTCTAGACAGAGTATGTTACCTCTAGACAGAGTGTGTTACCTCTAGACAGAGTATGTTACCTCTAGACAGAGTGTTAACTCTAGACAGAGTGTGTTACCTTTAGACAGATTGTGTTACCTCTAGACAAAGTGTGTTACCTCTAGACAGTGTGTTACCTCTAGACAGATTAACCTCTAGACAGAGTGTGTTACCTCTAGACAGATTACCTCTAGACAGAGTGTGTTACCTCTAGACAGAGTGTGTTACCTCTAGACAGATTACCTCTAGACAGAGTATGTTACCTCTAGACAGAGTGTGTTACCTCTAGACAGAGTGTGTTACCTCTAGACAGAGTGTGTTACCTCTAGACAGAGTGTGTTACCTCTAGACAGAGTATGTTACCTCTAGACAGAGTGTTACCTCTAGACAGAGTGCGTTACCTCTAGACAGAGTGCGTTAACTCTAGACAGAGTGCGTTACCTCTAGACAGAGTATGTTACCTCTAGACAGAGTATGTTACCTCTAGACAGAGTGTGTTACCTCTAGACAGAGTGTGTTACCTCTAGACAGAGTGTGTTACCTCTAGACAGAGTGTGTTACTTCTAGACAGAGTATGTTACCTCTAGACAGAGTATGTTACCTCTAGACAGAGTGTGTTACCTCTAGACAGAGTGTGTTACCTCTAGACAGAGTGTGTTACCTCTAGACAGATTACCTCTAGACAGAGTGTGTTACCTCTAGACAGAGTGTGTTACCTCTAGACAGATTACCTCTAGACAGAGTGTGTTACCTCTAGACAGAGTATGTTACCTCTAGACAGAGTATGTTACCTCTAGACAGAGTGTGTTACCTCTAGACAGAGTGTGTTACCTCTAGACAGAGTGTGTTACCTCTAGACAGAGTGTGTTACCTCTAGACAGATTATCTCTAGACAGAGTGTGTTACCGCTAGACAGATTACCTCTAGACAGAGTGTGTTACCTCTAGACAGAGTAGACACTCTAAACAGATTGTGTTACCTCTAGACAGAGTATGTTACCTCTAGACAGAGTGTTACCTCTAGACAGAGTGTGTTACCTCTAGACAGATTACCTCTAGACAGAGTGTGTTACCTCTAGACAGAGTATGTTACCTCTAGACAGATTACCTCTAGACAGAGTGTGTTACCTCTAGACAGAGTGTGTTACCTCTAGACAGAGTGTGTTACCTCTAGACAGAGTGTTACCTCTAGACAGAGTATGTTACCTCTAGACAGAGTGTGTTACCTCTAGACAGAGTGTGTTACCTCTAGACAGAGTATGTTACCTCTAGACAGAGTGTGTTACCTCTAGACAGAGTATGTTACCTCTAGACAGAGTGTGTTACCTCTAGACAGAGTGTGTTACCTTTAGACAGAGTGTGTTACCTCTAGACAAAGTGTGTTACCTCTAGACAGTGTGTTACCTCTAGACAGATTACCTCTAGACAGAGTGTGTTACCTCTAGACAGAGTGTGTTACCTCTAGACAGATTACCTCTAGACAGAGTGTGTTACCTCTAGACAGAGTGTGTTACCTCTAGACAGATTACCTCTAGACAGAGTGTGTTACCTCTAGACAGAGTGTGTTACCTCTAGACAGATTACCTCTAGACAGAGTATGTTACCTCTAGACAGAGTGTGTTACCTCTAGACAGAGTGTGTTACCTCTAGACAGAGTGTGTTACCTCTAGACAGAGTGTGTTACCTCTAGACAGAGTATGTTACCTCTAGACAGAGTGTTACCTCTAGACAGAGTGCGTTACCTCTAGACAGAGTGCGTTAACTCTAGACAGAGTGCGTTACCTCTAGACAGAGTATGTTACCTCTAGACAGAGTATGTTACCTCTAGACAGAGTGTGTTACCTCTAGACAGAGTGTGTTACCTCTAGACAGAGTGTGTTACCTCTAGACAGAGTGTGTTACTTCTAGACAGAGTATGTTACCTCTAGACAGAGTATGTTACCTCTAGACAGAGTGTGTTACCTCTAGACAGAGTGTGTTACCTCTAGACAGATTACCTCTAGACAGAGTGTGTTACCTCTAGACAGAGTGTGTTACCTCTAGACAGATTACCTCTAGACAGAGTGTGTTACCTCTAGACAGAGTATGTTACCTCTAGACAGAGTATGTTACCTCTAGACAGAGTGTGTTACCTCTAGACAGAGTGTGTTACCTCTAGACAGAGTGTGTTACCTCTAGACAGAGTGTGTTACCTCTAGACAGATTATCTCTAGACAGAGTGTGTTACCTCTAGACAGATTACCTCTAGACAGAGTGTGTTACCTCTAGACAGAGTAGACACTCTAAACAGATTGTGTTACCTCTAGACAGAGTATGTTACCTCTAGACAGAGTGTTACCTCTAGACAGAGTGTGTTACCTCTAGACAGATTACCTCTAGACAGAGTGTGTTACCTCTAGACAGAGTATGTTACCTCTAGACAGATTACCTCTAGACAGAGTGTGTTACCTCTAGACAGAGTGTGTTACCTCTAGACAGAGTGTGTTACCTCTAGACAGAGTGTTACCTCTAGACAGAGTATGTTACCTCTAGACAGAGTGTGTTACCTCTAGACAGAGTGTGTTACCTCTAGACAGAGTATGTTACCTCTAGACAGAGTGTGTTACCTCTAGACAGAGTATGTTACCTCTAGACAGAGTGTGTTACCTCTAGACAGAGTGTGTTACCTTTAGACAGAGTGTGTTACCTCTAGACAAAGTGTGTTACCTCTAGACAGTGTGTTACCTCTAGACAGATTACCTCTAGACAGAGTGTGTTACCTCTAGACAGAGTGTGTTACCTCTAGACAGATTACCTCTAGACAGAGTGTGTTACCTCTAGACAGAGTGTGTTACCTCTAGACAGATTACCTCTAGACAGAGTATGTTACCTCTAGACAGAGTGTGTTACCTCTAGACAGAGTGTGTTACCTCTAGACAGAGTGTGTTACCTCTAGACAGAGTATGTTACCTCTAGACAGAGTGTTACCTCTAGACAGAGTGCGTTACCTCTAGACAGAGTGCGTTAACTCTAGACAGAGTGCGTTACCTCTAGACAGAGTATGTTACCTCTAGACAGAGTATGTTACCTCTAGACAGAGTGTGTTACCTCTAGACAGAGTGTGTTACCTCTAGACAGAGTGTGTTACCTCTAGACAGAGTGTGTTACTTCTAGACAGAGTATGTTACCTCTAGACAGAGTATGTTACCTCTAGACAGAGTGTGTTACCTCTAGACAGAGTGTGTTACCTCTAGACAGAGTGTGTTACCTCTAGACAGATTACCTCTAGACAGAGTGTGTTACCTCTAGACAGAGTGTGTTACCTCTAGACAGATTACCTCTAGACAGAGTGTGTTACCTCTAGACAGAGTATGTTACCTCTAGACAGAGTATGTTACCTCTAGACAGAGTGTGTTACCTCTAGACAGAGTGTGTTACCTCTAGACAGAGTGTGTTACCTCTAGACAGAGTGTGTTACCTCTAGACAGATTATCTCTAGACAGAGTGTGTTACCTCTAGACAGATTACCTCTAGACAGAGTGTGTTACCTCTAGACAGAGTAGACACTCTAAACAGATTGTGTTACCTCTAGACAGAGTGTGTTACCTCTAGACAGAGTGTGTTACCTCTAGACAGAGTATGTTACCTCTAGACAGATTACCTCTAGACAAAGTGTGTTACCTCTAGACAGAGTATGTTACCTCTAGACAGAGTGTGTTACCTCTAGACAGAGTGTGTTACCTCTAGACAGAGTATGTTACCTCTAGACAGAGTATGTTACCTCTAGACAGAGTGTGTTACCTCTAGACAGAGTGTGTTACCTCTAGACAGAGTGCGTTACCTCTAGACAGAGTATGTTACCTCTAGACAGAGTGTGTTACCTCTAGACAGAGTATGTTAACTCTAGACAGAGTGCGTTACCTCTAGACAGAGTGCGTTACCTCTAGACAGAGTGTTAACTCTAGACAGAGTGCGTTACCTCTAGACAGAGTGCGTTACCTCTAGACAGAGTGCGTTACCTCTAGACAGAGTGTTAACTCTAGACAGAGTCCGTTACTCTAGACAGAGTGCGTTAACTTTAGACAGAGTGCGTTAACTCTAGACAGAGTGCGTTAACTTTAGACAGAGTGTGTTAACTGTAGACAGAGTGTGTTACCTCTAGACAGAGTATGTTACCTCTAGACAGAGTGTGTTACCTCTAGACAGAGTGTGTTACCTCTAGACAGAGTGTGTTACCTCTAGACAGTGTGTGTTACCTCTAGACAGAGTGTGTTACCTCTAGACAGAGTGTGTTACCTCTAGACAGAGTGTGTTACCTCTAGACAGAGTGCGTTACCTCTAGACAGAGTATGTTACCTCTAGACAGAGTGTGTTACCTCTAGACAGAGTGCGTTACCTCTAGACAGAGTGTTAACTCTAGACAGAGTGCGTTAACTCTAGACAGAGTGCGTTAACTCTAGACAGAGTGCGTTAACTTTAGACAGAGTGTGTTAACTGTAGACAGAGTGTGTTACCTCTAGACAGAGTATGTTACCTCTAGACAGAGTGTGTTACCTCTAGACAGAGTATGTTACCTCTAGACAGAGTGTTACCTCTAGACAGAGTGTGTTACCTCTAGACAGATTACCTCTAGACAGAGTGTGTTACCTCTAGACAGAGTATGTTACCTCTAGACAGATTACCTCTAGACAGAGTGTGTTACCTCTAGACAGTGTGTTACCTCTAGACAGAGTGTGTTACCTCTAGACAGAGTGTGTTACCTCTAGACAGAGTATGTTACCTCTAGACAGAGTGTGTTACCTCTAGACAGAGTGTGTTACCTCTAGACAGTGTGTTACCTCTAGACAGAGTGTGTTACCTCTAGACAGAGTGTGTTACCTCTAGACAGAGTATGTTACCTCTAGACAGAGTGTGTTACCTCTAGACAGAGTGTGTTACCTCTAGACAGAGTATGTTACCTCTAGACAGAGTGTGTTACCTCTAGACAGAGTATGTTACCTCTAGACAGAGTGTGTTACCTCTAGACAGAGTGTGTTACCTTTAGACAGAGTGTGTTACCTCTAGACAAAGTGTGTTACCTCTAGACAGTGTGTTACCTCTAGACAGATTACCTCTAGACAGAGTGTGTTACCTCTAGACAGAGTGTGTTACCTCTAGACAGATTACCTCTAGACAGAGTGTGTTACCTCTAGACAGAGTGTGTTACCTCTAGACAGATTACCTCTAGACAGAGTATGTTACCTCTAGACAGAGTGTGTTACCTCTAGACAGAGTGTGTTACCTCTAGACAGAGTGTGTTACCTCTAGACAGAGTGTGTTACCTCTAGACAGAGTGTGTTACCTCTAGACAGAGTATGTTACCTCTAGACAGAGTGTTACCTCTAGACAGAGTGTGTTACCTCTAGACAGAGTGCGTTAACTCTAGACAGAGTGCGTTACCTCTAGACAGAGTATGTTACCTCTAGACAGAGTGTGTTACCTCTAGACAGAGTGTGTTACCTCTAGACAGAGTGTGTTACCTCTAGACAGAGTGTGTTACTTCTAGACAGAGTATGTTACCTCTAGACAGAGTATGTTACCTCTAGACAGAGTGTGTTACCTCTAGACAGAGTGTGTTACCTCTAGACAGAGTGTGTTACCTCTAGACAGATTACCTCTAGACAGAGTGTGTTACCTCTAGACAGAGTGTGTTACCTCTAGACAGATTACCTCTAGCCATAGTGTGTTACCTCTAGACAGAGTATGTTACCTCTAGACAGAGTATGTTACCTCTAGACAGAGTGTGTTACCTCTAGACAGAGTGTGTTACCTCTAGACAGAGTGTGTTACCTCTAGACAGATTATCTCTAGACAGAGTGTGTTACCTCTAGACAGATTACCTCTAGACAGAGTGTGTTACCTCTAGACAGAGTAGACACTCTAAACAGATTGTGTTACCTCTAGACAGAGTGTGTTACCTCTAGACAAACACCTGCTCGTCGAACATCTCATTCCAAAATCATGGGCATTAATTTGGAGTTGGTCCCTTTTGCTGCTATAACAGCCTCCACTCTTCTGGGAAGGCTTTCCACTAGATGTTGGAATATTGCTGCGGGGACTTGCTTCCATTCAGCCACAAGAGCATTAGTGAGGTCGGGCACTGATGTTGGATGATTAGGCCTGGCTTGCAGTCAGCGTTCCAATTCATCCCAAAGTTGTTCAATGGGGTTGAGGTCAGGGTTCTGTTCAGGCCAGGCAAGTTCTTCCACACCGATCTCTACAAACTATTTCTGTACGGACCTCACTTTGTGCATGGGGGCATTGTCATGCTGAAACAGGAAAGGGCCTTCCTCCAACTGTTGCCCCAAAGTTGGAGTCCAATGGCGGCGAGCTTTACACCACTCCAGCCGACGCTTGGCATTGCACATGGTGATCTTAGGTTTGTGTGTGGGGCGGGACACCGTCTCGTACTCGGAAGCCCATGGAAGCCCATTTCATGAAGCTCCTGACGAACAGTTCTTGTGCTGACGTTGCTTCCGGAGGCAGCATTTATACGTGCTACTCGCTTCAGCACTCGGCGTTCCGTTCTGTGAGATAGTGTGACCTACCACTTCGCGGCTGAGCCGTTGTTGCTCCTAGACATTTCCACTTCACAATAACAGCCCCTACAGTTGATCCGGGGAAGCTCTAGCAGGGTGGAAATTTGACAAACTGTCTTGTTAGAAAGGTGGCATCCTATTACAGCGCCATGTTGAAAGTCACTGAGCTCTTCAGTAAGGCCATTCTGCTGCCACTGTTTGTCTATAGAGATTGCATGGCTGTAAGCTCGGTTATATACACTTGTCAGCAACGGATGTGGCTAAAATAGCCGAATCCACTAATTTGAAGGGGTGTCCACATACTTTTGTATATATAGTGTATGTGTTAGAGATACGAAACAGCAAAATACTAATCCTCGTTTAATTAAGAGTATTTTCTTTCTCCTCAAGGCTTTTTACATGACATGTTCTACTTAATAAGGCCCGAGGGGGTGTGGTATATGGCCAATATACCACGGCTAAGGGCTTTTCTTACGCATGACGCAACGCTTGGTGCTAGGACACAGCCCTTAGTCGTGGTATATTGCCCATATTTCAAAAACCCCAGAGGTGACTTATTGCTATTTTGAACTGGTTACCAATGCAATTAGAGCAGTACAAATAAATGTTTTGTCATACCCATGGTATGCGGTCTGATGTACCACAGCTTTCAGCCAGTCAGCATTCAGGGCTCGAACCACCCAGTTTATTATCTGATTTAGCCACTACACCCTGTATTCCTGACCCTGAGTTGGCTCTAGAAAATGTCTCCTTCATATTTATTCCTCCGGCAAATAAACACTCTGAATGAGCTATCTGAGCTCTTTCAGATGAGAAATCAGGCCTGGGCCAAAGCAAGGAAAACTGACTCTGTAGTGGACTGGCAATCTTTCAGACAATTGAGAAACAGATGTACTATCTCCATTAAGAAAGCTAAATCAGGCTTCTTTTTCAGCTCTATCTTTGATCCTTCAACATTTTGGAAAACAGTAAATGCACTGATGCATACAAATTCCTTTTCTTCCCTGCCTAAGCAGATTCTGTCTGCCTCTGGCATCATAACGGAGAAGAATGAGATAAGTGATGCTTTTAATCATCATTTTATCTCTGCAGGCTTTTAATTTGAGAGAAACAGTGTTTTAATTGACCCTGGTCAGTCAGTCGACTCCTCTTCCCTCTGACTCGACGGTTAACCTGTCAACTTCTAGTGCATCTTTGTTTTCAATTCAACAATTTACTACCTGTGATGTGCTACAGTAGATGCCTTACTTAAGATTGGTGTAAAAAATAAAATCAGCTGGGGCTGATATGCTTGATCCATTTTTGCTGCAGCTCTCTGCCCCTCTAATCGCTGGATCATTAATCCATATTTTTAACCTGATGATCATATCTGGTACTATTCCCAAGGTTTGGAAGGTGGCCCAAGTACTGTACTTTTTATTTTTTACATTAACAATATCTTGTCTGTAAAAAATTGTAACCTGCACTTGTATGCCGATGATACTGTTGTGTATGTTATTGCCCCCACGGTAGACCAGTCTCTATCTGAACTGCAGACTGCCTTCATTGTATTACAGAAAAACTTTAT